>NC_057406.1:25900083-26015083 GCF_019320065.1 Cervus canadensis | reverse complement strand
AAGGGGAAAAGTCATTCATTTTTAATAAGCAATGAGAGATGTACTTTTTAACTTATTTAATTAAAGGAATGTGTGTGTGTGTGTGTGTGTTAGTCACTCTGTCACATCCAACTCTTTGGGACCCCAAGGACTATAGCCCACCAGACTTCTTGTCCATGGAATTCTCCAGGCAAGAATACTGGAGTGGGTTGCCATTTCCTTCCCCAGGGGATCTTCCCAACTTGGGGATAGAACCCTGGTCTCCTGCATTGCAGGCAGATTTTTTACCATCTGAGCCACCAGGGAAGCTAATTAAAGGAATAGATATTTGCATTATGAAAAAGAAGTTCAACTACCTAGAAAATGAAATGTCTTCAATTTATGTTTAAGAACATGGGGGAAGGAATTTTTTCCCATATTTAACATTTTCTAATTACCTACAGAGTGAGGAATCATTATAATACTCTCTATAACTAAACTTGCTTACATTATGTTCAATTATTAACTCGTTTTGTTTGATAACATTTCAAATGTCAAGAGAATCATTGATTTCTTGATACAGTGGTCCCTTGGTATCCATGCTGGATTAGTTTGAGGACCCTCATAGTTACCAAAATTCATTGATGCTCAAGTCCCTTATACAAGACAGTGTAGTATTTGCATATAACCTATGGACACCTTCCCATATCCTTTAAATCACCTATAATACTTATGAGTATTATAATTACTTATAATAGTGAATAAAATATAAAGACTATGTAACTAGTTATAAATACAAGGTAATGCTTTGTAAATAGTTGCTGGCATGTGAAAAACTCAGGTTTTGTGTTTTGGAATTTTCTGGATTTTTTTTTTTTTAATCTGCAGTTGGTTGAATCTGCCAATGCAGAACCCACAGATGCAGAACCCATGGATATGGAAGCTAAATGTAGTTTCCTTTATCAGCCATCATTTTGACTAGATTCCTACAAAACTAGTTTTGAGAAAGAGAAACAAAAAAAATAAAACAATTTTTTATTTTTTATTTTTTTTTAGGAATCAGGTGGAGAGGGAGGTGGGAGGGGGGATCGGGATGGGGAATACATGTAACTCCATGGCTGATTCATGTCAATGTATGACAAAACCCACTGCAATGTTGTGAAGTAATTAGCCTCCAACTAATAAAAATAAATGAAAAATAATAATAATGTAGTACATATATGTAATACAAGTAATTTCCTTATCCTTTAGGAATTTATGTGCTGAAATAAATGATTATACAAAAAGATAAAATATCTGTTATTAATAAAGAAATCCTATTTTTCACAAAAATAAAAAAATAAAAAAAAATAAAACAAGAAATATAGGTAGCCAAAATGTGATCATCAAACATACATTCAACATTTAAATCTTTCACTGGACAATCTATGCTACAGATTATTCTTCATATTCTTTGGGTTGATTGCTGTGATGAAAGATACAATAAAACACTTGATGGTAAGTAGAGATGAGCAGGAGAGGAAAGCAGTGACGGGAGTAGGGTATCTGAATATGTGTGGTTCATTCAAAAACTATTCAATGAGTATAAAATATGTACCAGGCTCTGTGGAGCATTAAGGATATGTTGTGTAAGTCCCTGGTCCTCCAGACTATGACTCAAGCATTTGTAAGAGCTGCATTGCTAAGAGCCAGCTGGAGGAGTAAAGGGTCAAATCTTGAAGGGCTTTGGGGGTTTCCCTGGTGGTTCAGACAGTAAAGAAGTGACGTGAAGTTGCTCAGCCGTGTCCGACTCTGCAACCCCATGGACTATAGCCTACCAGGCTCCTCAGTCCATGGAATTTTCCAGGCAAGAATACTGGAGTGGGTTGCCATTTCTGAATCTGCCTGCAATGCAGGAGACCTGGGTTTGATCCATGGGTTGGGAAGATCCCCTGGAGAAAGAAATTGCAACCCACTCCAGTATTCTTGCCTGGAGAATTCCGTGGACAGAGGAGCCTGGAGCATGCCAGTCCATGGAGTTGCAACAGTCGGACACAACTGATTGCTGATCGACTATCACTTAACACTTGAAGAGCTTTTATGCCAGCTAAGGTGTTTATACTAACAGTAATGAGGCACCAAGAAATACTTCTAAAATGGCAAATTTTTGAAAGATTACTCTAGTGGAAGTATGCAGAAAGAACTGGAGAAAAACAGGACTGGATGCCCTAAGACCAGCTGGCATAATATAATTTAGAATAGTTTTAGCAGGAATTAGAGGACTATTTGGACCTTTCCCTAGATCACAGGGTGTAGAGTGCCCCCTTACTTTAAGACTGTAATGGCCTTCCACTCTGCATTTCAATCTGTTAAGCATGACTTCCCTGTGTTGTTGTTGTTGTTGTTGTGTTTGTTGTTTAGTAACTAAGTTGTGTGTCCTACTCTTTTCCACCACACGGGCTATAGCCCACCCAGCTCCTTTGTCCATGGAATTCTCCAGGCAAGAATACTGGAGTGGGTAGCCATTTCCTTCTCCAGAGGATCTTCCTGACCCAGAGATCCAACCCGTGTCTCCTGCATTGGCAGGAGGCAAAGCTGTTGTCTTTACCACTGAGCCATCTGAGAAGCCCACCCTTTCTGTAGTTACCCTTCTTCACTTGGTCCTAGAATTCTTTTCATCTGTCTCCAGGATGATAAATAAAATCCATGTTTTTCTAAGTATTTGTTTGCTGCTGGACATGGGAAAGATGCACAAATACCAATATATCTAGGAAAGTCCAGTGGTAGAGAGTCACAAATCCTTAGAACGCACAACAGGAGATGATTCTAGTTCTATAAAAACCACGTATTTCCAGGACAAGGCGATTTATGTCACAGTTTTTGAAACTGCTAGTTTCTTGTGGCTCACTTAATTTTTGAAAAAACTAACTCTTTTGAGGTAGGCCTGATGCATCAGATTACCTGTCTCACATGTGTCATCTTAGCTGCATGAAGATACTAAAGTCAATCAAGTTAATCCATGTCAGACTGCTTTTTTTTTTTCTTAAGTTAACTGGAAGATGCCCCCAGCCCACAACTATTCGGAAGAGAATCCTGGTTCTGATGACAAATTACATTAATTCTGGCAAGAGATGACGGTGACCTGAATTAAGGCAGTGAAAATGGGGATGGACAGTGATTTAAGGAGTAACAAAATAAGGTGTTAACTTGAAAATACATTAGCTATAGGGTTAAGGAAAAAGCAGTGACTCATTCATACATTCATTTATTCATTCAACAAATACTTACTGGGTGCTGAAATGGGAGTGCTTAAATCCTGAGGATAGATTCTGTACTGATGTTTTACATACAGTGGTGAAAAATCAGATATGGTCCTTGCTCTCCTGGAGCTTATAGTCTAGTTGGGGAAGAGAGACATGCCCTCATTGGAAGGGAGTAGAAAGAAAACAGTAATTAACAATGACAATGAAAAGATATGAATCATTTTCATTGATGGCAGGAGGGAAACTACAAGGATACTGTAAACAAACCTCACTTGGGAAGAGGCTACTTTATAAAGTCAAGTACAAAAGCTTCAGAGGGGATGATGTTGGTGCTGGAATCAGAAGAAAAGGAAGGAAATACTCATACAGTGAAACAGAGGAAGAGTGTTCCAGGCAGATTTCTAAGATCCTGAAGGAAAGAGCTTGATATAACTGAGGCACAGAAAGGGGGCTAGGGCGACTAGAATGTAGTGAACAAGGGGTAAAGCAGTGTGGAGGGGTGTCATAAAATCAAGGTGAAAGAAATCGTGTGGATCCTGCTAATTTTGTAGACCTTGATAAGGAATTCAAAATTTTTACAACAGCATAGCTATTAGAACAAAAATGAAAGAATGATTGATCTACTCTTTTAAAAAGATTACTCTGGCATCTGTAGGTAGACTGCATTGGAAGGGAGCAGCAGCAGAACCAGAGAGACAGGTTAGAAAGGTCCTATAGGAGACCAGGAAAGTGACGAAGGTGATGGTGGCAACAGCAGAGTTGATGTCCAAGGATCCCAGATCCGTGTTAGCGTTAGAATGGAATGCTCTAAGGTGTGGAGGAGAAGACAAGGCTAAAAGGAAATCAGTGGAAAGCAAGAGTGAAAGTTCTGTTCGAGTCATGTAGGTTGAAATTCCCAACAGACGTCATCTATGGAAGTTAGATGGGAAGATGGTTCTATGGACATGGAGCACAGAGGAGGGTTGGAGCCTAGAGGTAGAAATCAGGTGGTCAGCAACAAACAGAGAATACTTAAAGCCAAAGGGCTGAATGAAGCCGAGTAGAAACAGGGAAGTGAGGCCAGAGCTGAGCCTCAAAGGATTCCTCTAGTGACTATTAGAATACTGCAGGAGGGATGAAGGAAAGGCCGGTGCCATGGAGAAGGTTGAAAACCTAGAGCGTGTGCAGTGGAAATCAGAGTGGAGGATGTTACCAGAAGGATCTCACAGTCAAGAATGTCTAATGCTGGACTCCCCTGGCAGTCCAATGGCTAAGACTCTGCCTTCCAATGCAGGGGACTCAGGTTCAATCCTTGATCAGGAAACTGAGGTCCCACAGGCCATGGGGTATAGCCAAAAATTTAAAAATAAATAAAAATGCACATATTCTTTTTTTTAAAAATAAAAGAATGTCTAATGCTGCTGTAAGGTAAAGATGAATGCACAGTGGAGTGATTCACTCAGTCATGTCTGACTCTTTTGCGACACGATGGACTGTAGCCCGCCAGGCTCCTCTGTCCGTGCAATTCTCCAGGCAAGAATACTGGAATGGATTTCCATTCCCTTCTCCAGAGGATGTTCCCAACCCAGGGATCGAACCTGGGTCTACCACATTGCAGGCAGATTCTTTACTGCCCGAGCCACCAGGGAAGCCCAGTACACAGTAACAACGCTATTGTTTTGTGCATTTGGGTAAATAATGATGGCACTTGCCAAGAGGTGAACAAAAGAGGAGGAGCACGTTTGGGGCACGTGGCACTTCCCATCCCACAGTGCTGCCCCTGGGGCCTCATCTCCACACGTCATTTTGTAATGTCCGTACCACTTTGTATGAAGCTCTATTTACTTGGTATAACTAAAAAGTCAGGACTGTTAGATGTCTTTTTGTTTGCCTTTCTAAGTTGGGGGGAAATATGCACAGGTGCCTCTGTCAATGGAAGCTCCTGAATAAAAAGTGATCAGAAAGTTTAGTTGGTTGGCAGGAGGGAGAGGGAAAAAGAGTGAGCAAGAGAAAGCAGAAAGAAAACTACTCTTTATTGAGTACTAGGTTAACAGGCATTGCTAAGTACTTTCTATTTCAACTAAATCACAGAAAGGTAAATAGCATAAAAGTTACACAAAATAAAAAACTAGCTCTCAGTGAAATTATTAGCTTGACTAATGACACATAGGTGATAATTGAGGAAACAAGAATTTGCATCAAGTTCTGTCCTGTCCTGCCTTATGCGTGTGTACTCAGCTGTGTCTGACTCTGTGATCTCGTGGACTGCAGCCTGCCAAGCGCCTCTGTCCGTGAAATTTCCCAGGCAGGGATACTGGAGTGGGTTACCATTTCCTTCTCCAGGGGGTCTTCCCAAGCCAGGGTTTAAACCCGACTGTCCTGCATCTCCTGCATTGGCAGGCGGGTTCTTTACCTGCTGAGCCACCAGGCATTGAGCTCTGAGTGACTCCAAATCCTGGCTCGCTCTGTTCTGTGTTGCTGCCTAGGGTGACTGGTACTTGGAATGACAGAGCCACGTAGGAAGTGGGGGATATGGGAGATTCCCAGGGCAGTATGTGGATGCGACTGGGACAGACGTACATGCTGCTGGCTGCCTTCACCCCTAACCTCTCTGGGCATCTTCCCGGAATGTCTTCTCACTTCTATCACCTCTAATACCTACCTCTCATCATTGGTACATCCCCTCCCTGAGCATCACACACCTGCACTGTGCCCTGTCTCTTCAGACCCTCCCAGTAGACCTGTGCTAGAGTCAGGACTCAGCAGTGAGCTAGCTGGGTGATGGTGGCTCAGTTATCTCCATGTCGTGAGCTCTCTTTATCTCATCTGTAAGTAGATAATTATTCCTACCTCAGTCTGTTTGAAAATTTATACATAAAACCATCCACTGTTCTGACTGTCATACGAAAAGCATGGAATAGAGTTTGAATGTGAAAATGTCAGAGAAGATGTGGCTAAATTTAATAAGCTAGCTCAAGTTAATACAGGAAGAGAAGAATGAAGACCGATCGGGTCTCTTCCTCTTTTAGGTGACATTCATGTTTTTTATGTCCTGTGTCTAACTAGATAGAAAGTAACCACTTGAGCTCAAGGGTCACGATTTATAATTTATGCTCTTTATCAAAATGCCTGATATTTTATTGTGAAAACAATGTATCATGATTTATATTGGTAAACAGCTTTTGGATAGTCCTTCTTCTCTAAAGTTATTGCATACTTTAGGAAAAAGTGAAGTGAAAGTCGTTCAGTCATGTCTGACTCTTTGCAACCCCATGGACTGTAGCCCTCCAGGCTCCTCTGTCTGTGGAATTCTCCAGGCAAGAATACTGGAGTAGGTAGCCATTCCCTTCTGCAGGGTATCTTCCCGACCCAGATATTGAACCTGGGTCTCCTGCATTGCAGGCAGATTGTTTACCATCTGAGCTACCAGAAATACTTTAGGAAAGGAAGATTAAAATTGATAAACCATGAGTAAAGATAATTGATTGGTGGTACTCTAAAGCCTCCCAGAGACCATGCAATTCATTTCAGGCTGGAAAGTAGCAACAAGAAAGAATTTTCCAATGCCCTGGACCTTGGTGGAGCTCTTGTGAGGCTCCGTGTAATGAGTCATAATCACTGAAACAGTCTCCACTGCATTGAGTGTCTCTGGCGTTGATGCAGCTCATGGGCTTCTCTTTTGCCGTCAGGAGGTGTCCTGTAGATGGCTTTCCTTTTAGAACCAACACAGGAAATCTCTTCTAGTGGAGGTTATATTTTTTAGGGTCATGATTCACATTATCTTCAGAATTGCAATAATCTTTGTTAGAATGAGGCACTGTGTTTGGTTTTTGATTATCTGATAAGCTTGAAAAATCATTTTCTTCCTTCTTTTCTGGCTTGATACATGACCTTCTAAAAGGCAGTTTGGTGAATTACCATGGTGCTCAGCCATACAGAAAAATTAGTCTAGAGAAGTTACCACTGTGCATTTACCAATTCCAAAAGTAAGCAAATTGTCCAATATGTACAGTAACTAAATTTATGGGGAAAAAAATCACCACTGGGCAAATATTAAATTGCTCTCTGAATATTTAGAACCTGTAACTCGCCTGCCTTGAGTTCATGGAAGTGACTGGGATGACTGGAAAGAAACAAAAGCTTCTCATCATTTCAGTAAATAGCAATTAGAATAGCAAGCAGAGGAAAATTGAATATCTTCTAAAGACGACCATATAATTTACAGTCTTGAAATTCATTTACAGATGTTAGTTAACAATTTAAAACTGATATGTTTAAACTTTGTAATGGTTCGATTTTTAAATGTCAAATCAGAAGTAGAGATTTTTCAACTATATCTGAGATAAATTATCTGTGTGCTATGCAAAACAGGCAGCAAATAGTATAACTGTGTTCATGAGTGGTTTGAGGATGTCAAATAAAATTGAAGCAGACACAAAGCTTGGCATGGTCTCTTTTTGTATGTAAGTGTCCCCTTTGCCAAATAGAGATTTACACTTACACAGAGACAGCCTTTTTTCAGAAAAAAAAAAAAAAAAAAAACTCTATTTGAATTTATCTCGAAACTACACTTGCTACACAGGAAATGTTTAGTCTTATTTGTATATTTATTTATCACTATCCCCATATAGTTTTGATTCTAATCTAACCGTAAACTTTCCAAACAGAACTTCTGTGCTGATTGAAAGTAACGACAGTATGTTTATTAAAGTCAGCAAATCTGTGATTCAAAGCGACACCTTACTGAGGGGTCAGGATTTTATATTAAGAAAGAATGTCTGAAAGTGTAGAAGAAATGCTACTCGTTGGGTAAAATTATTCTATTGCTGTGAAAATCAGACATTAATAATTCATTTTTCATAGAATCTGCACTTCTGGCTCTTGGAAAGGCGTAATCGTTTGAAAGGCCTACTAGGGTGAGAAGGAGCATAATGTGTCTACCCGAGGTTCACTCTAAAGCCAACTGACCCCTTGTACCAGGAAGCAGAAAGCGACCCTTGAAACATGCTACATAATCTCCTCCTACTTAAAACTCAGTCTGCATTCATGTTGTCTGTAACTTCTAACTTTAGCCTACATGGGATAAAAACCACAAAGCAGACAGAAGAGGGCTTGAAGCGTGTCCTGCAGGGACCATGGGAAAGAAAAAAGGAAGGATTCTGAAGGTATTCCACCTATCCATTCCAATTTTTCAACTTTCAAAACCATAAACTAAGTCTTGTCTCCTTTGCTGCCGTACAAGTAAGATCGTCAGTAACATCTTTCTAAATTCCATACATGTGTGTTAATATATGATGTTTATCTTTCTCTTTCTGACTTATTTCACTTTGTATAATGGGCTCTAGGTTCATCCAGCTCATTAGAACTGACTCAAATCTGTTCCTTTTTATAGCTGAGTAATATTCCATTTTGTTTATTTACCACAACTTTCTTATCCATTCATCTGTCAGTGGACATCTAGGTTGCTTCCATGCCCTAGCTATTTTGGACACAGTGAGGGAAGAGATGATATGAGAGAAGAGCATTAAAATATATACATTACCATATGTAAAACAGATAGCCAGTGGGAATTTGATGCATGATGCAGGAAACCCAAAGCCAATGCTCTGTGAAAACCCAGAGGGGTGAGACAGGGAGTGAGGTGGAAGCGGGGGATCAAGACAGAGGGGATATATGTATATCTAATGCTGATTCATGTTAATGTATGGAAAAAACCATCACAATATTGTGATTATCTTTTAATTTAAAAATATTTAAAAAGTAGTAACGGTAGATGCTAGGGCTCTAAAAGATGAGTTAGATCTAGTCCCTGGCCTAGGAAAGTTCACCATCTGGAAGATGGGATCATCATGTAAAAGTATGACCTAGTAGTCCAAGGATGGAGATATGTACAGGGTGTTAGTTGAATCAATAAAACAGGAAGTTATACCAACTGGTCCAGGCCAGGAAAAGATGGCACCTGAGCTGAGTCTTAAGCAGTGACTAGGATTTAATCACAGCACGTTGGTGTGTTGTGGAAAAAGATTGGCATTTTGAAAGACAATCCACACAGAGAATGTTTAAGCAAAAACACTGAAGAAAAAGCAGCATGGTGTTTGAGGAAACTAAAAGTGCTTTAAGTGCATAAGATGTCAGTTAGGGGAGTGAAAAGAGATGAGATAGGACATGTAAGTAAGGGCAAGATGCTGCAAATTTTGTAATATTAAGTTACTTGGGTTTTGTTGTCTAGGAACGGGAAGCTGCTGAATATGAGCACATGAATGATGTGGTTACAGCAAAGTAGAGGCAAAAATATGATACCATTTTTGGAAAGATGTACCATTAGTATATTAAACACAACTCATATTTTATTATCCTCAGCTTCTCTTGTGCATGCATGCTCTGTCACATCCAACTCTTTGCCACCCCAAGGCCTCACCAGGCTCCTCTGTCCATGGGACTCTCCAGGCAAGAATCCTGGAGTGGGTTGCTGTGCCCTCCTCCAGGGATCTTCCCCACCCAGGGATCAAACCAGCGTCTGCTGTGTTGCAGGTGGATTCTTTACCCCTGAGCCACTGGGGGAAGTCCAGAGATTGTGATGCCCACTAAATATTCTATTTTGCCCTTGATGTCTCTCAGGCCCCTTGCCACTGGGGAAGACCAAGTGACTACTTCCATCACAAAAAAAAGGGGGGGGGCAACTGTGATGCAGGTTGCTTTCCCTCTCAAGTAATTAAAAGCTTACGTGGGATTCCCAGGTTCCTTCTTGCTTGCCATGGACGTTGGCAGTGTTAGGAAGTTGAGCCTTGTGCACCCAGGTCTCTGAGTGGAAACCTGGAGCAGGGTCCCTCACCCCAACATCGCTAAACAAACATATGTGTAGCTTAAGTTAAAAAAGCCAGCCTATCCAAATAAAGAGCCTCCTTCTTTTTCATTCCTTACTGTTTTACACCTTGCCTAATTTAGGCCTCTGTGTGTGCGCACATTAAGTCACTTCAGTCAGGTTGTGTCTGACTTTTTGAGATGCTGTGAACTGTTATCTGCCAGGCTCCCCTTTCCATGGGATTCTCCAGACAAGAATACTGTAGTGGATTGTCATGCCTTCCTCCAGGGGATCTTCCAGGCCCAGGGATCGAACCCATGTCTCCTGCATTGCAGGCAGATTCTTTGCCACTGCACCACCAGGGAAGCCCCTAAAGAGGACTAATGTTGTCCTTTCTTCTGCATTACAAGCTCTTCCTACACGGGTAACACTGTTCAGAAAATAAAGACCTAAAATAAAAACAGTTCAGTTCAGTCACTCAGTCATGTCCCACTCTGCAACCTCATGAACTGCAGCACACCAGGCCTCCCTGTCCATCACCAACTCCCACAGTTTACCCAAATTCATGTCCATTGAGTCTGTGATGCCATCCAACCATCTCATCCTCTGTCGTCCCCTTCTCCTCCTGCCTCAATCTTTCCCAGCATCAGGGTCTTTTCAAATGAGTCAGTTCTTCGCATCAGGTGGCCAAAGTATTGCCGTTTCAGCCTCAACATCAGTCCTTCCAGTGAACACCCAGGACTGATCTCCTTTAGGATGGACTGGTTGGATCTCCTTGCAGTCCAACAACTACGAAGCAAAAACAATAATGCCATCACCAAAGCACACTTTTTTAAAAATATGAAATGTAGTTCTATCTGGGAAAGATTTGGGTCATTATTTTATCTTACTTTAGTAAGTTTTCCAGTGTTTCTAAAATTAGCCCATATTATTTTTATAATAAAAAAATAAACCTTTTAAAATTTCATTTTAAAATATGATTTGGAAACTTGCCATAAATGGATTCCCATGAACACTAAACAGAAATGAAGTATTGAATACTAAAGAGAAGCAGATAGATGTCATCTGATTTTTTAGACTAAACATATATGTGGATTTTTATTTTCAAGGCTCTCCCAATATCTGTAATTCTTTCCTCCTCTATTCTTTAGAGAACATGATCAAATACAGTATTATAATATCAAGTTATGATTATTTTATAGTTTGAAATAAAATATTTAGGCCATTTCTTAGTACTAAGGATTGCTTAGATACTGCGCTGTCTAAATCATGTTTGCATGTACTGAAAAGTAAAACATTAGTCTTGTTTATTTGCTTCATTTTGCTTTTCTCCAATAAATTTTCCATATATAGCCTGCAAAAGCATTCCCATAGAACTGTATATCAGACTAGAAATCTTTGATATTTAAATTATTTGCTGTTCTGTGAAAGTTAATACTCAAAATTATCCAGTACATTTATGATTTTCACCTCAGATGTATCAGTCTAACGTATTTGTTGAATTTTTTAAGCAGTTTTGTTTTTCTAAGTTTTGAAGGCATGATGAAAATATTGTGGAAAAATTAAATTAGTATACAGGGTTCTGATGGAAGGTTGATTGCTTTTACCTGTTAAGATATTCTAATGAAATCTTTTGCAATTTAATCTCCCCAAACTTAAATTTTCAGGTTTCAATTTGAGTTAATGGCTTACTAAAACTGAAGACAATTTGTGTAGAAGAAAAAATTTAACATGTGTAGCTCTTAAGGACCTGTAGTTGATTAAAGTAACAGTATCTTTGCTGAAAATACCAAGCATATTTATAGGCAACATGATGAACGTGACATTGTAAGAATAACTTTGATATAGATTCTTTCTATTCTTCAATTTCATAGATTACCTAAAACTTCAGATATTAACTTTGATTCTTACAGCTGAAGAGATTGGAGAAAAGACTATGATTTACAAATAAAGTAACACTTTGCCCATTGCTCTAATCTGTTTTTTTTCACACTATTTTGTTCATTTTTTGTTCAATAATATGAAAACAGAATATGTGTCTACTAAAATAGAGCATGTGTTTCAAAAGAAATTTATATTCTTTTTTATGTTAGTCTCTTTTTAAAATTAAATGCATTTATTTATTATTTTTGGCTGTGCTGGGTCTTTGATGAGGTGAACAGGTTCTTCATTGCTGTACTCGGGTTACTGTCTAGTTGCGACACACAGGCTCAGTAGTTACGTGTACTGACTTAAGATCCCAAGGCATGTGGGATCCTAATTCCTGGACCAGAGATCAAACCCATGTTCCCCTGCATTGGCAGGGGGATTCTTAACCACTGGACCACTAGAGAAATTCCCAGAAGTTTATGTTCTTCAATAAAATTCTATCTTATAATAAGCCAATGAAATAAAGTAGCTTGCTAGTCCAAATTATCTCTATAAGAAATCTGAAAATCCTAGACTTGCAAATAAGTCTTATAAAGTCATAGAGAATCTTGGCCAGACCCACCTTGAGTGAAAATACCTTAATGTTTGAAATAATGCCATTTTCAGGACTGTGGATGTGCCTGGGAGACTATCATATTAAGTTATCTCTCAGTCGCATCCGACTCTCTGCAACCCCATGGACTGTACAGCCCATGGAATTCTGTAAGCCAGAATAGTGGAGTGGGTAGCCTTTGCCTTCTCCAGGGGATCTTCCCAACCCAGGGATCGAACCCCAGTCTCCTGCATTGCAGGCAGATTCTTTACCAGCTGAGCCACAATGGAAGCCCAATTAAGTCAGACATAAAAAGATAAATATCTTATGATCTCACTTACATGTGAAATCTAAAAAAAAAAGAAAAGATACAAATTAACTTATTTACAAAACAGAAATAGACACACAGAGAATGATTTATGGTTACAGGGAGGAATAGGTTGGGAGTTTGAGATTGACACTGCCATATTTCAAATAGATAACCAACAAGGACCTACTGTATAGCCCAGGAAACTGCTCAATATTCTATAATAAGCTAAATGGGAAAAGAATTTGAAAAGGAATAGATACATGTGTATGAATAACTGAATCACTTTGCTGTACCCCTGAAACAAACCCAATGTTGTTAACCAGTGATGATATTCTAATATAAAATTTAAAAAAATTTTAAAAAAGGGAAAGTGGGAAGCAGGGTGTATGAATTCCAGAAAGAGATTCACATTTTTCTAATCAAGAAATAGTACCATTTGGTAATTTTTTAAAGATGACATTTGTTAACAAAAATGATATTTTTTGTTGAAAAATACGTTAATGCGTAAGAAACAAGGACCATATATCAGACTGTCATTGTCACCTGATTATTGTTATTGTCACATCTATGCTTTATCATTGTTAGCCAAAAAAAAGCTACATGTTTAAAAGATTTCAAAGTCTCTTCATTTCTCTATTTTGAATGGTTTATTAGAGGAACATGCACAGCCCACTGCATTTCTGGTCAGAGTGCTCTTGTCCTGTCACTCAGCATTTTATCAAATCTCTATTGTGGACCAGACATGGTGGTAGAAACCCTGAGCGAGAGAGGAGCAAATGAGGATGATCCTGGCTACAAAACCAATCTCTCTCTCTCTCTTTGTAGTTGTCTTTGGTCTTTTTTTAAAGTTTTTATTTTGTGTTGGAGTACAGCTGATTTATAACGCTGTGTTTTAGGTGTACAGCAAAGTGATTCATTTATACATATATATGTATCTATCCTTTTTCAACTTCTTTTCCCATTTAGATCAATCCAGAATATTGAGCAGAATTGCCTGTGCTATATGGTAGGTCCTTCTTGGTTATCTATTTGAAATATGGTCATGTGTATATGTTAACCACAAACTCTTGATTTGTACCTCCCCCCATTTTCCCCTTTGGTAGCCATAGTTATTTTTTGTCATATGATCCAGCAGTCCCACTCCTGGGCATATATCCAGAGAAAACCATAATTTGAAAAGATGCATGCACCCCAATGTTCATTGCAGCACTGTTTACAAAATCAGTCTTAAACCTCTGTATAATCTTCTCCAACCATGCATTCCTGTCTTTCTAGTTCTCTCACTCCATAGATCATGAGTTTAGGAGGAATCAGACTACCTGAGTCAAGTCTTCCTTTCTCCATTTATTATCTACATGACTTTTGCAAATTATGTGACTTCTCTGAACCTCACTAGTAGAATTGTGGTAATAATAACACCTATGCCACATACTGTGTGAGAATTAAATATAACACATATAAGTAAACTGCTTAGAACAGTGCTTGGACATATACACTGTCAAATGTTGGCTATTATCACCACTATTATTGGTAGTAAGATTATTAGTATTATTATTACCAATATTAATGTCGTCAAGACAGACATTTCTAGTTTATGTTAGCCACTTCGTGACATCCTCAATTCTACTATCATTTATTTTGTTCTTACCATGTACTGTGTAAACTTCTATATAAACTTTGGAATCATAAAGATCAATAAGACACACTAAGAATCCACACAACCTGTACCCATTTAACCGCTTCATCCATTTTCTCATGAGGAATCACCGTTTCATCACTTATTTGTTCTATTATTCAAACATTCCAAATCAGTTATGGATGGTCTTATTATCCACTTTCATCCTTTGGGCAGACAAGGACTGTAGAAGATGTCCTTATGGAATTATGGTTGCCAGCTGCCCGTAAATTATCAGCCTATGTTTCAAAGATTTATAACTTAACTCAAGGTATCTACTATATCCCTGCTCCTCTCATTCTCAAACAGTCTTGCGTATTTTGTGGAGAAAATGATGGAGAACATGAGATAAAACTCTGCCCATTCTCTCCAAGCAGAGGATCAACTATCTATTTCCACTCACGTCTTTGGGCTTCCCTGATGGACGAGTGGGTAAAGAATTCCCCTGCAATGCAAGAGGCACAAAAGACGAGAGTTCAATCCTTGGCTTGGGAAGATCCACTGGAGTTCAGTTCAGTTCAGTTGCTTAGTTGGTCCTACTCTTTGTGACCCCATGGACTGCAGCACCCAGGCTTCCCTGTCCATCTTGCTGGAGCTTGCTCAAACTCATGTCCATCAAGTCATTGATGCCATCCAACCATCTCATCCTCTGTCCCTTCTCCTCCTGCCTTCAGTCTTTCCAAGCATCAGGATCTTTTCCAATGAGTCAATTCTTCACATCAGGTGGCCATTCACCTTCAACATCTGTCCTTTCAATGAATATTCAGAATTGATTTCCTTTAAGATGGACTAGTTTGATCTCCTTGCAGTCCAAGGGACTCTCAAGAGTCTTCTCCAACACCACAGTTCAAAAGCATCAATTCTTCTGCACTTAACTTTCTTTATGGTCCAACTCTCACATCCATACATGACTACTGGAAATTAGTATGCCAAAGCCTTTGACCGTGGATCATAATAAACTGTGGAAAATTCTGAAAGACATGGGAATACCAGACCACCTGACCTGCCTCTTGAGGAACCTGTATGCAGTTCAGGAAGCAACAGTTAGAACTGGACATGGAACAACAGACTGGTTCCAAATAGGAAAAGAAGTACGTCAAGGCTGTATATTGTCACCCTGATTATTTAACTTATATGCAGAGAACATCATGAGAAACTCTGGGCTAGAAAAAGCACAAGATGGAATCAAGATTGCCGGGAGAAATATCAATAACCTCAGATATGCAGATGACACCACCCTTATGGCAGAAACTGAAGAAGAACTACAGAGCCTCTTGATGAAAGTAAAAGAGAGAAGAGAGTGAAATAGTTGGCTTAAAGCTCAATATTCAGAAAACTAAGATCATGGCACCTGGTCCCATCACTTCCTGGCAAATAGGTGGGGAAACAGTGAAAACAGTGGCTGACTTTATTTTTCTGGGCTCCAAAATCACTGCAGATGGTGACTGCAGCAATGAAATTAAAAGACGCTTGCTCCTTGGAAGGAAAGTTATGACCAACCTGAATAGCATATTAAAAAGCAGAGACACTGCTTTGTCAACAAAGGTCCATCTAGTCAAGGTTATGGTTTTTCCAGTAGTCATGTATCGATGTGAAAGTTGGACTATAAAGAAAGCTGAGCACAGAAGAATTGATGCTTTTGAACTGTGGTGTTGGAGAAGACTCTTGAGAGTCCCTTGGACTGCAAGGAGATCCAACCAGTCCATGCTAAAGGAGATCAGTCCTGGGTATTCATTGGAAGGACTGATGCTGAAGCTGAAACTGCAATACTTTGGCCACCTGATGTGAAGAGCTGACTCATTTGAAAAGACCCTGATGCTGGGAAAGATGGAGGGCAGGAGGAGAAGGGGACAACAGAGGATTAGGTGATTTGATGACATCACAAACTCAATGGACATGAGTTTGGGTAAACTCTGGGAGTTGGTGATTGACAGGGAGGCCTGGCATGCTACGGTTCATGGGGTCGCAAAGAGTCAGACACGACTGAGTGACTGAACTGGACTGAACTGGAAAAACCATAGTTTTGACTAGACAGACCTTTGTTGGCAAAGTAATGTCTCTGCTTTTTAATGTGCTTTCTAGGTTGGTCATAGATTTTCTTCCAAGGAACAAGCATCTTTTAATTTCATGACTGCAGTCACCATCTGCAGTGATTTTGGAGCCTAAGAAGATAAAGTCTGACACTGTTCCCACTGTTTCCCCATCTATTTGCCATGAAGTGATGGGACCAGATGCCATGATCTTCGTTTTTTGAATGTTGTGTTTTAACCCCAGCTTTTTCACTCTTCTTTTTCACTTCCATCAAGAAGCTCTTTAGTTCCTCTTTGCTTTCTGCCATAAGGGCAGTATCATCTGCATATCTGAGGTTATTGATATTTCTCCCAGCAATCTTGATTCCAACTTATGCTTCATCCAGCCTTGCATTTTGCATGATGTACTCTGCATATCAGTTAAATAAGCAGGGTAACAATATACAGCCTTGACGTACTCCTTTCCCAATTTTGAACCAGTCCGTTGTTTCATGTCCAGTTCTAACTGTTGCTTCTTGACCTGCATACAGATTTCTCAGGAGGCAGGTAAAGTGGTCTGGTATTCCCATCTCTTGAAGAATTTTCCACAGTTTGTTGTGATCCACGCAGTCAAAGGCTTTGGCATAGTCTCTAAAACAGAAGTAGATGTTTTTCTGGAATTCTCTTCCTTTTTCCCTGGAGTAAGCAATGGCAACCCAGTCCAGTACGCTTGCCTGGAAAATTCTGTGGGCAGAGGAGCCTGGCAGGCTACAGTTGGGGTGGCAAAGAGTCTGACGTGACTGAGCACACTGGACACACGCTCGCATCTTTATCTCTTTCCATTTGTCTCAGAAAGAAAGATAAAGCTTCCCCACCAAATGAATATACAGTTCTATGAGCTTCGGAAGTCAACCTTTCCCACCGCTTCCTAGATCTCCTGGGAAAGTATTTCTTTTCTTTTATCTTTACATGGTACTGTACCTTTAAACTCCATTTCCTATTTCTTCCCCTAAAATCCATTCTCCCTAATACTGTTCTAACTTGCTTCTTCCATTTATACCAAAATACTTGAAGGAAGTTTTAAATGTGCCTTGCCTCTTGTATTCACTCGACCCACTGATCTGGCTTCACATTAGACAGATTTCCCTGAAACTATTCTAATCAACAAGTTCAGTGTGGGGGAGATCAATTGACAGCATTTGATACTGCTGATGACTCATCCTTGTATCGTTCTGGCTGTAAAACATTGCTCACTGCTGATTTTTATCCTGCAGCTTTCATGACCACATCTCACTCTCTTCTCTTCTCCTTAGACCAATGGTTCCTCAGCCTCCTTTCCACCCTCTGCAGACTCTCCCCACACACTGCACACTTTCCACCTGGACACACCAAGAGCATTGTCCAGGACCCACTCACATGGTCATACCACGTGCAGAGGTGAACTCAGGTCAGTTTTCAATAAAACAAGGCTGCTTTTAGCCTATGTCTGGATAGCTCACCTTTTAGAAAAGAAATGTATAGCTGATTCCTCTTCCTTTAAACATACACTCTACTTTAGCTTTTTTCCAAATACCTTGAAGGTAAAGTAATGGTATAAAGAGAGGAGAGGACAAAAAGGCATTTATTATAAGTAAATAGGCAAGGTAAGATTTGAATCACACAGAAGCATTCAGAGTTCAGCGATTTCAAGGCTCCAAATAAATAGCTAATTTTTCCTGGCAAATGAAATCGAATTATTAAATTATCATACCAGAGTCGGGCATTTGTAATGGAAGGGAAAGGAAACCATCTATTTATTTTCCCCCTCAAGGCCATAGTGTATTTGAATGTTTCCTGCTTAATAGCTGCACCTGCTGGTAAGGACAAAGGATGCACTGTAACTTGATTTTGTAAATAACTTACTGCAATAGGCTGAGACTTTGTGCTGTACCTAATGGGCATGTTGCCTCCTTCTCCTTTGATTGCTTTCCTTTTTATATCATTTAAAAAGAAAAGGCTTGTACTGTGGTGTGCACTAGCTTAAATCTGTTTTTGTTACTGCTTGAAATTATTTCTGTTGTCATCTCAACCATTGTCAGCCAACGGTTGGGAAGGTTTGTTCTCAGAATTTAGGGTGAGTTTGCTAAGTGAAGCTGTCAACCTACAAAAATATGCAGTCAACTTTATTATTTGCAGTGTGAAAGAAATGCAGTCATTTCTCTAGCAAAGTTTGTCCAGAAACAAAAGGAGCACAGTTTTAGAAGTGAGTAAGAAAAAATAAAAACAGGATAATTTGTGATCAATCTAATTTTAGATAAATTTTAAATATGACTTCTCAGGAGTAAACTGGATAGAAATTAGCAATTCTTTGATGTTGGACATAAGAGGAATCCAAGATAGAAACCTTGGGGGAAATGCCTAGAAAATATGAATGACACATAATATTTGTTCTTTCTTTTTCTTCTTAAATCACAATTAGGGTTGGGACCTAGAGCCTTGCAAATAGATTTTATATCTTTCTGTTACCTTAAGTAACACAACCAAATACCCTTATGTTACCATCAGTGAGCTCAGTTTGGGGAACCTAAAGAATCTTGTGGGTGATCAAATACACCAAAAAAAGGTCCTTACCAATCTCAAATGATAAAAATACTGTTTAATCTTTCATTCCTGTGTTCATGTTTAAAACCATGACCATTGTTTTTGTGTAATTTTATATCTCTGTTTAAAAAAAAGTGACAAATGCTGCCTCTAAACAAAAATGGATTGGGAAAGCTAAATTAATGTCTCTTTTTTATTGCTTTTTAATCAATCCCTTAAGCAGAGAGTAAGGGGATTGATAGAACTTGCATATTGCAGGCTGTATCACCATGATCTGCATAAAACACAGTTACCATGCCTGCCGGCAGAATTCCAACCCCAGTTACTCAGCATCCAGAGAAAGCTTGCTCTACATGCCACACACTACCACGTGCCCTCGTGAGCTTACAGGGCATACATGTGAATGCGTATGTCAAGGGAAAAACACATTTTAGGAACCATTGCTCTAAGACTGTCTTTCCCTTCTGCTCACTTCCTAATAATTTCTTTTTGCAATCATGGCTAAATCTAAAAGACACCATCAGGACTTCCCTGGTGGTCCAGTGGTTAAGACTTCACCTGCCAATGCAGGAAGCATGGATTCCATCCCTGGTTGGGGAGTTAAATTCCCACATGCCTCGCAGCCAAAAACCCAACACATGAAACAGAAGCAATATTGTAACAATTCGATAAAGACTTTAAAAAATGGTCAGCATCAAAAAAATATTTAAAAATAAAAGACACCATCATGATTTGTATGGGGCTTCAGCCCTTTTTCCTTCACAGGCCCCTTCTTCCATAGAACAAAAGCTTTAGTTATGTTTTATGACTGCATTGGTATAAAGACAAATTATAATATATGGTAAAGCATATTTTGATCTAAAAGCTCATTTTTTTGTCTTTAATTTAAAAAAAGTTAAAGGTTTGTGGGTCCCTAAAGGTATTGTGAGCCCTAATCACTGTGCTTAATGGATAAGAAGGCCTCTGTAGTTTTGAATTCAATGCTTATGAATGTCAATGTATTGCTATTACTTTGATCTCTTACTTCAACCCCTGGATTGAGAACTGCTATTTGAAACTTTCTACTTACTTATGTTACCATTGCCTTACATTATCAAAACCAAATTCACAATTATCCCTAAATTAGGTCTATATCCAATATAAGCATCTCCACCGTTGGTCTCATATTCTTTCCATTCTTTCAAAAGTAGGAAATCAATCTTAACTCTGGTTTTTCTCCTATTTTATTTTATTTTTTGCTGTGTTATATTTTAATTGAAGAATAATTGCTTTACAGTCTCCTATTTTATATAGAGCATTCAATTTAAATGAGCTCTTTTCTTCCCTCTGCATAGAGTCTTCACCACCTCTCTTTCCATATCAACTGAAGTATAGGTTTCTAAAGGGTTAGCATTTCCCATTGCAATTATTCTGTACATTGACCTCTTTCCTATTATAGTTATGTTATACACAGATACAGGATCAATTTCCTAAAATACTTATCATGAGATTATTTTTCTTTGCAAAAATCTCTAGTGTAAATAAGGTTAAAACTAAATACTTATAATTTATGACCTTAATTTCTCATTTCTAACCTGACCTCACCAACTTCTTCTTCGCTCTCTCAATGAATTCTTCATTGGACAGTGGCCTGCTCCTTACAGCCCTCATGCAAATCACACTTGTCCTTACTTTAGCTCTTTAAGCTGGGCTTTGGTTCATCACCAAAAACTTCTCCACAGTTACACATCCAGATTTGGTCCTATACCCTCCAGAAGGTCGTCTCCGGGTATGTCAGTTCATACAATCCCATCCTTCTCTAACTCAACACATTTTTAATGTATTCTATTACTACTCACATTAGCCTGGCTGCTTATTTACTATGTGTCATGTTCATTTCTCATAGATTTTATATGTTTTATATTTCTACAGGTTCTAAAATAGTACTAGTTATAATGACATGGAGTTAGTATCTATGACTGCATTGATTAAGAAAAATATTATAACTAAGTTTATAAAATAGTGATTGTCCAATATATTTTTTAAATATTCACTTACTTATTTTGCTTGCCCTGGGTCTTCATTGCTGCAAGAGGGCTCTCTCTAGTCGTGGAGAGTGGGGGCTGCTCAGGCTTCTCATTGAGGTGGCTTCTCTTGTTTTAAGGCACAGACTCTAGGCACACAGGCTTCAGTAGTTGCAGCAAGTGAGCTCAGTAGTTGAGGCTCGTGGGCCCTAGAGGACAGGCTCAGAAGTTGTGGTACATGGCCTTAGTTCCTCCTTGGCATGTGGAATCTTTGCGGACCAGGGGTTGAACCCGTGTCCCCTGCATTGACCGGAGGATTCGTATCCACTATGCCACCAAGGAAGTCCTAGCCAACATATTTTTGGACTATAACATTGCCATGTAAAAATGAAATAATACTGCTAGTATTTTTATATCTATCTTATAAATGTAGAAGTTTTTTTTTTTAATTCATCTTGATACAGATGTTACAAAGTAAATGAGTCATGAGGATGAAATGTACAGCATGTGGAATATAGTCAGTAATAATGTAGTATCTTTGTATGGTGACAGGTGATAACCAGACCACCAGGAACTAACATAATGTTGTAGGTCAATTATACTTCAACAAACAAACAAATTCATTAAAAAAAGGGATTAGATTTGTAATTACCAGGGGGAGGAGAGAGGAGGGTGGGTGGTCTGGTGGGTGGGGGAAATTAGTTAAAGTGGTCAAAAGGTACAAACTTCCAGTTATAAGATAAAATAAGTATTAGGGATGTAATATACAATATGATTAATATAATTGACACTACTACTACTGTATGTTATATATGAAAGTCACCAAGGGAGTAAGGAGATCCTCTGGAGAAGAAAATGACAACTCACTCCAGTATTCTTGCCTGGAGAATCTCCTGAACAGAGGAGCCTGGGGGGCTACAATCCACAGGGTCACAAAGAGTTGGCCACGACTGAGAGAGTGAGCACACGCAAGGAAGTAAATCCTAAGAGTTCTAATCACAAGGAAAATTTGTTTCCTACTTTTTACATTTTGTATCTTTAAGAGATACTGGATGTTCACAAAACCTACTGTGGTAATCATTTCATGATGATTAAGTCAAATGATACATGCTGTGCACTTTAAACTTACATAGTCAACTATATCTCAGTAAAGCTGAAAGAAAAGAAAATATGATGCCACTTTGAAAAGTAAACACATGAAAATTAAAAATTCCTCTAGGGTATGTGGTAATATCATATAATAAAGAACCAGGAATTTTTCAATCAAACCCAACTCAAACTATTTTAAGAAAAAAAGTATCTGCGACCACACGTTCAATGGCCATATGCCAGCCCATTACCTATTGTTCCAGGAACACTCTGCCAAACAAGTTCTCTCCTTTCACTCACGTGTTTATACTCTAGTGGAAATAGACACACAATACCAGATAGTAGTAAGTTCTGTAAAGGAAATAAAATAGAGATCACTGGCACTGAATGGGAAGTGCAGGGTTCATTTAGACTTAATGATTCTCTCAGTACCCTCTGAGTAAACAGTTCAAATGAGATCTAAATAACAAAAAATGATGGCTAGAGGGAAGCTTTGTGAATATCTAGTGGAAGGAAAGCACAGAAGGAGGGAACCAGAAATACAAAGTCCCTGAAACAGGAAGAAGTTTAGCATGACAGAAAATCAGAAAGATCAGAGATCTTGTGTCTACTCTGGACCCTTGTCCTGAAGTTGGGGTATTCGGACTGACCACCATTGCCACACAACAGAGGAACTAGATCCTTGATTAACAGCTCTGCCAGAACCACTTGCAGTGGGGAGAATCTTTCCAGAAGGAAAGAATGCAGAAAAAGCAAAAGAACAAATATCCCCTGCTCGTTTTTAAGAATAATTTAATAAAAGCCAGTGAACTCTGGGTTTGGTATTATAAATATGAAAAAGCTCAGTCTTTATAGATTTTCCATTAGTATCTCTGTATTTTCATTGATACTCTGGTAAAGAGTTGAAAGTTATTCCTCATGAGAATTTGAACATTGATCATTATATTAATAGGGTTTCCCATGTGGTGCTAGTGGTAAAGAGCTCACCTGCCAATGCCGGAGACATAAATGATTTGGGTTCGATCCCTGGGTCGGAAAGATCCTCTAGAGGAGGGCATGGTAACCCACTCTGGTACTCTTGCCTGGAGAATCCAATTGACAGAGTAGCCTGGCAGGCTACAGACCATAGGTTGCAAAGAGTCAGACATGACTGAAGTGATTTAGCACACATGCATGCATTATATTAATAATCCTGTAATCTCTTCAGAAAAAGTATTCATTAAATGTTTTATAACTTGTCTTTTTAGATTCCAATGCTCTTTAGTATACTATGTTGGAGGAACTATTTATAGTCTCATCTTGGAGTTTCCCAATGTGTAGAAAGATGATGTGGTAAACACCTCTGTTACTGAGGCAGCCTAGTCTTGTAGGTAAGAAAGATAGACAGGCTATCTCTGGTTCTAGAGAGAGACAGGATTTATGTCTTGATTCTTCCCCTCAGTCTCTGTGTGGCCTTGGGTCTCTCTGTGCCCTAGTCCTCCTCTCATCTTCAAAATAGGAGGAAAAATACCCCCTCACCTCTTGATGTTTGTAGTGTAGAGTAAATGGATTGATATGCCTTAAGAACTTAGAACAATACTTGGCACATGCCAAGGACACCATGGGCTTCCCTGGTGGCTCAGATGGTAAAGAGTCTGCCTTCAATGCAGGAGACCCAGGTTCAATCCCTGGGTGGGGAAGATCCCCTGTAGAAGGGTATGGCAACCCACTCCAGTATCCTTGCCTGGAAAATGCCATGGACAGAGGAGCCTGGATGGCTACAGTCCCTGGGGTCACAAAGAGTCAGACATAACTAAGTGACTAATACACACAAAAGGACCCAATAAGTATTAATCACTGTCATAATTATTACTTACTTGAAAAATGTATCTCCCAAAGAAATGTTGTAAAATACATGAAATTGTTATGAGATGATTAACCTTATAGTGTTCTAATATATTTTCACTTTTTATAAACCAATAAGAAGATATTAACTCCCACCATAATACCCAAAATCATTATTGTGAAAAAAGCAAAGTATGGAATGATATTTAACTGACTTGAGGCACACAAAAGCAATTGCAAATGAAGCTCAGAACTAAAGTATGAATGGGAAGTTCAATACTGCATTTGCTATCACATGCCGTAATTTAGAAAATGACTCCAAAGCTTCTAAACAGAACAACACACACACTCACACTCACACACACAAAGATGGGACATGAATGTTACTGTTTCTTGACAGTTCAAAGGAAAGAAGTTAAAAATGTGTTATGATGCAATGAAATATATTTTAATTTTAAAAGTACTCCAAGTTGTCAATTCTACCACAATACCAGGTGTTTTGGTCTCGTCTACGAGTTTATTGGGATTCCTTTTTATCTAAAAATAGCACTTTAAGATTATATGTGGCACCCGATTCCTCTGGGTCTTCCCAGTCACCAATAATGCCTTGACCATATTCTTTCAGCACACTGTTAAGATATTTAACCAATAGCCCAATAAAGGGCTTCCCTGGCGGCTCAGCTGGTAAAGACTACTCCGCCTGCAATGTGGGAGACCTGGGTTCAAGCCCTGGATTGGGAAGATCTCCTGGAGAAGGGAGCAGCTATCCACTCCAGTATTCTGGCCTAGAGAATTCCATGGACTGTATAGTCCATGGGGTCGCAAAGAGTCAGACACGACTGGGACTTTCACTTTTACTTCCAGCCCAACAGAAGAATCTAATTTACCAGTGAAATTTCTTTCCTCAGAAAGTTTTAATATAAACATTTACAGCATTTGACTTATTCTTATAAGAACATAATTTCTTATTTATCCTTTTATCAGTTCATTCCTTTGTTCCTATACAGCCCTAAACCGTATCCATTCATTTGATACAAAATAGATCTAGTATGAATAAAGAAGGAAAAGAATGTATGATGGACAATAAAAATAGTTTTTAAGTTGTGAGATCACTGTCTAATTGTTATTCTGATTGCTGTGCAAAAAGAGGGAAGAGCTAAGAGAAAATGAATATTAAGAGTTTACTATGTCAACTGATTTAGATAAATACTATTATATTTCAAACCAGTCAATAATAACATTAAATATCAAACCAGTCAATCTTAAGGGAGATCAACCCTGACTATTCACTGGAAGGACTGAAGCTGAAGCTCCAATATTTTGGTCATCTAATGCAAACAGACGACTCATTGGAAAAGTCCCTGATGCTGGGAAAGATTGAGGACAGATGGAGAAAAGGGCATCAGAGGATGAGATGGCTGGATGGCAATTACTGATGCATTGAACATGAACTTGGGCAAACTGGGGACAGGAAGGCCTGGCATGCTGCAATCCATGAGATCACAAAGAGTAGGACACGACTAGGCAACTGAACAGCAACAACAATGTCAAATGATTTAGATAAATACTATTATATTTCACTTCATGCCCATCAAGTTGTTGTCACTACCCTGATCTTCAAGTGAGAAAACTGAGGCTTCAGCAAAACTTATGCCAAAGCCAACAGCTAATATGTGGTTGAACCACTATTCACACCTAGATCGGGACAAAACCAAATCCATTTCTGTCACATTACATTGTGCTGTTTCTTTATAATCAACGACATCATATGTTAATATTACTATTTTCCTGCTGATCTTCACTATCAACATCCTTGTGCATCTTTGTGCTCATTCAGTCGTGTCCAACTCTTTGCGACCCCATGGACTGTAGCCCACCAAGCTCCTCTGTCCGTGGGGATTCTCTAGGCAAGAATATTGGAGTGGGTTGCCATTTACTCCTCTAGGAAATCTTCCCCACCCAGGGATCAAATCTGCATCTCCTGCATTTCCTGCATTGGTAGATGAATTCTTTACAACTGAGCCATTTTACACGTATACAGGAAACTAAATATGTGTGCAAAATTATTTCTTCTGGATATTTTTGTACTGATAAATTCAATTTTGGAAGATAAAGTTCCTTCATACTAGTAAAATTTGTCTCATTCTTTTTTATTCCAAATTTAATTTTTAATACTTCTTTCCTATACCCTACTGTCCCTCTCTCAACTCTTTTTCTCCAGTTGAATAAGTAAATAAATAGGAAAAAATCAGGTTTACAGTAATGTCTAGGATCTTTGACTTTTTACTAATATTGACAAGGCACAGAATTGAACTTTAAATTTGTGTTTCCAAATAAACATCTAGTTATAAGGACTACATTGAAAGGAAACTAATGAAATTCCAAGGTGCTCTGGGGTGGCTGTTTTATTCTGATCGGTGGTAGATTGCACTATTGACCAAATGTCAGACACCAAGCGATACAATGATTGAATAAAAGTGTATACATAATCGGAGCAGAGAACTTTGCCAAGACCAGCCTTGTTGCCTTTCTCATAATACTAAAGGAAATTCTTTTTTTTTTTTCCCCTCCTCTCTAAGTGCAAATAATTTTTTTTTTCTTTCTGGGCCTCCTCCTCCTTTTATTGGTGCCCCCAGATAAAATAATGTAAGGTGCCTTAGCCAGAGACGCTGATGAAATATTTTCAGCCTAGATATTAATCTGTTATCAGTTCCGTAGGTGTGAAATGTGATGGAGATGACAGAGAATCATGCTCTGCAGGCCTCAAGTAATTTGCACTGAAGATATTTAGATCTATCTTTGGACACTGCAGATCAGTTATTATGGGAGGGGGAAAGCCCTTGGGGAGTCTACCTTGAAACATATTTCAAATGCCAGGGGAGTTGCATGAAAATTGGGTAATGAATGAAACTCTGATTGCAGAGAAATCACTTTGGAACGCCACTGCTGCAGCATGCCGCTGCTCTGTGTAGACCTTAAATGCTTAACAACGTGGACGGAGTTGTGTGGCTTCAGTGATGCATTCTGCTGCTACTTTCTGTCTTTACTCCACCATTCAGTTGGGGATGGATAAATATTTGTCATACAGTCTGATGGTTATTTTATTTTTCCCTTTAACTGAAAGAAGACCAGAGTGTGTCCATCCTGTGTGAGAACCTGTAGATGGTTAATGCTAAGTTCACCAAAGAAATTTAATCTTCTTTATCCCTATAACTCAGGGCTTCCCAGGTGGCAGAGTGGTAAAGAATCCGCCTGCCAATGCAAGAGATGCAAGAGATGTGGGTTTGATCCCTGAGTCGGGAAGATCCCCTGGAGTAGAAAGTGGCAACCCACTCCAGTATTCTTGCTTGGAAAATTCCATGAACAGAGGAACCAGGTGGGCTACGGTCCTTGGGATTGCAAAGACTGGACATGACTAAAGTGACTGGGTACACACACATCCCTGTGTGCATGAATGGAGTGGGTTCCTATGCCCTCCTCCAGAGGATCTTCCTGACCCAGGAATCGAACCCGGGTCTCTTGAGTCTCCTGCATTGGCAGGCGAGTTTTGTTTTGTTTTTTTTTTTTTACCATTCATGCCACCTGGGAAATTCACTCATTCCTTATAACTCTGCATAAATCAAATGTTGCTTCTTAAACTTCAGTAGGTATTTCTGAAAGTTTGTGAACTAAACCAAGTCCTAGATAAGACTGAGTTTCTCACTCCTGACAATCAAGCTGTGGTCAAGAGACATTAAAGTGCTTCTTTTTGAAAAGCTTCACTGAAACAGTCAGAAATGGTTTACAGTGGTAATCAGCTTTATCAGAGGGCAGTGCTCTTGTTCCTAGTTTTAATTTAGGAATTTAGCTTGGCACAAAGATCCCCTGGAAGCTTATATCACACAGACCTTCACCATGAATATAGAGTGGGATCAGAAGTCTTTTTTAAAAAGCTAACTAATTAATAATTTTTATTTTACACCCCTCACATCCAGGCTGCCACCTAACATCGGGCAGAGTTCCACATGCTCTACAGTAGATCCTTGTTTGTTATCCATTTTAAATATACCAACCTGTCCATCCCACAAGTCTTTTTTTAATTGAAGTGTAGCTGATTTACAATGTAGGTGCTAGTTTCAGGTGTATAGCAAAGTGACTCATATATATGTGTGTGTGTGTATATATATATATACACGAATATATATGTATAAATATATATTCTTTTTCAGATTCTTTTCCATTATATGTTATTACAAATTACTGAATATGATTCCCTGGGCTATACAATAGGTCCTCATTGTTTATCTGTTTTATAGATAAGAGTGTGTATCTGTTATCCCAACTTTTTAATTTATCCCTCCTCTCCTCCACCCCTTTTGGTAACTATAAGATTGTTTTCTATGTCTATGAGTCTGTTTCTGTTTTGTAAATAAATTCATTTGTATCATTTTTCTAGGGTCCATATGTAAGTGATATTATATGATATTTGTCTGTCTTGGGACCAGATGTCTTAATGTAACCATAGAGATAGCAGAGATATCATGCTATTTTATGTATATTAAAAATCTGTTGATACAAACACATAAAATTCTGATGCCTAGAGTGAAATTAAAAGGATATTTAATAATGGAAATGTACTCATAGAAATACTTAAGTTTACACAGTTTAAGATCTGTCTGTCCTTAAGTGAAACTGATCATTGTATGTATGATCATATATGTACATGTTTCCTCAACAGGCCCTCAAAGAATTTTTTAAAAATATTTACTTACATGACTCATGATATTTTGTAGGGTATAACCTCTACTAGGGCGGGACATGTGTGCTCTCCAGGGCCTGGCACATGATAAATGCCTGAGAAGTGTTCACATAATGAGCACATTAATGAAGGGAAGAAAGAATATATGTGTTAATACAAACAGAGTCATGTGAGAGAAAACCACTAGTAAAGGGGAAAATTGTCTTTCCCCTTGGCTTATTTATACATATTAAAAATGACAAAAGTGAAAAAGGAAGAAAACAAGAGAGACAGTCTAAAATAATTTTCATCTGCTGAGAATTAGAGTGGGAAAAAAACTGCCGAAAGTAGAATATTGTCCTTTCCACCTGACCAAATGGTCATCTACCAGATGACATCAGAATCAAACAGATTTGCTCCAAAGAGATTTACTATGAGGGTAGGTGAGCCAGCTGGATGATAAAGAAGTGAATTTCACAATGGAAGCCACTTCTGACCTCAGAAGTTCTCATCTAGGTCACTCCATCCCAATTTTCTTTCTTTTTTTTAAATTAATTAATTTATTTTAATTGGAGGCTAATTACTTTACAATATTATAGTGGTTTTTGCCAAACATCGGCATGAATCAGCCACGGGTGCACATGTGTTCCCCATCCAGAACCCCCCTCCCACCTCCCTTCCCATCCCATCCCCCAACTTCATCCCAATTTTCAAAATGGTGCACAGACAGCTCCCATATCTTTTCAAAGGTACTCATCTTTTCAGAGGTAATTGCAAAGTAATTAATTAATTTCCTTACCTGAAATATCTTTCCCAGTTAGACCTAGTATATATAAGAATACCTCATGTATTTCAGAGTCATAGTGAACCTCAATGGAAAGAAAACTCCACAACTGAACAATAAATGTTCCAATGTCTCTAAGACCATTGCATTCCAAATCAGCATATACTGTTTTTATTCTTTTATTAGAGTATGAATTGCTTTACAATGTTGTGTTAGCTTCTGCTGTACAACAAAATGAATCAGCTCTATGTAAACATATATCCCTCCATCTTGGACCTTCCTCCCACCCCCATCCCATCCACCCAGGCCATCACAGAGCACAGTATTAATGATAACTTATCAGAGTCCTCAGAAAAAGAAAATTCATCACCAAATGACACACTTTTACAATAAAAAGTCAACACCTTTAGTACACAATCTGCTGTTTTCTCTTCTCTTTGTTGCTCTGGTCTTAACCATTTCAGAGGTATGAAATTTGTAGAACCTCTTACTTATAAATGGGCTCCTCCATTTTATGGCACTCTCTGGAAGTGAGTGCACAGATACTTTTATCCCAGAAAGAAAATTTCTGATTATGAACACAAAAACAATGCTAAGATAGAAAAACATTGCTGACTATGTTCCATCTTCTATATAAGCAGACTTGAATGGGTCATCCAGGAATTCATTCTGTTTCTAGCATCCTTGCCTCCAGTTTGCCTCATTCCTTTAACCATCTTAGCCCTGACTCCCTGGATCCCTTTCCAATCCTGGCAGCAGTCCACAGGGACCAGAGAACACCATTACTGGATCTCACCTGGAAGGCAGTGACAGATCCTGACCTTTGCAGGAGTAGATTTAGGTCTTTCACATGCTTTACAATATAGCATCTGTGAAAAACAAACTTTTCGTTTTGCTATCATGCTCTGCTCAGTCACTCAGTTGTGTCCAACTCTTTGCAACCCATGGATTGCAGCCCACCAGGCTCCTCTATCCATGGAATTTTCCAGGCAAGAATACTGGAGTGCGTTTCTAATTCCTCTTCCAGTGGATCTTCCCCACCCAGGGATCAAACACGCATCTCTTGCATGTCCTGCCTTGGCAGGTGAATTCTTTACCACTGCGTCACCTGGGAATTCTTGCTGTCATAGTATAGTGTAAAGTATTTCATATAATATAATTTTCATACAATATTATACCAAAAGATGCCTTTCTCACCAGGAGTGAAGAAGGGAAGAAATAAAAAGAGTTAGGGTTGGGTCATCTGGATTTTAAATTTTGTTTTTAAGAAAAAGACAATTCTTTAATAATTCAGAATTTGAGGATGTAAGTGGGAGAAACTAGGACGTTTAAATTCCCAGAAAGCAGAATCTAATGTTGATTATTTATGTGCTATCAAGGCACACATTGGGACTTTAAAAAATGCTTTATGTCAATATGAGTAAAATGACTACAGAGGAGAAAATTTTAATTAGTCCATGCAAAAGAGAGGAGGAACAAGAAAGGAGGAAAGTGAGGAAAAAGAGAAAAAACTAAAAAAAGGATATCAACAACTTTCTGAGCAAATATCAGTGAAACACCACCGGAATATTTTGTCTTTCCAGAAAGGAGCTTAGATATTAACTGTTCAGTATTTTTTTTTCATTACAGCTATAGACTTCCTAATTTTTTAAAGTTTGTAAAAGCAAAAGCTAACTCTGAAATGTTTGGAGGATATATATATTATATATAATTTACAGAAATGTAATGATTCTTTGAAATAAAGTTCCTTGAAACTGAAACTTCAAGAAGCCTATAGCTGTATGTAAAACTCATTGATCATAAATTAAGATACATCAAGCCCTGGTTACATAATTCCCAAGACAAATAATATGCGAGAGCATATTTTATGTTTCCCTCTAAATAGGTGATACAGTCTATGCAGTAGAATAATATTTCGCATACAAATTGAAGAACTTTTTTTCTTTACTTCCTCTCTCTCAGTGGCCATCAGAGTGGCTAGAGTTCCATGCTTTCTGCCACAAGGAAGGGAGGATACAGCAAAATGAAGCCAGCCAAGTGCAAGTCAGTTCTTAGTTTTGTGTCTCAAAATCCAGGACTTTTGAACAGATGAGAGACTTGGAAGTAAGGAAAGCAAAGCCTCCCTAGCTTCCAGCACTATTGGACACCATACAGTATTCCACGCATGGAGAAAAAATGCAGAAAGGGAAAGAGAATCTGTGGGTTCTGGAAAAATAAAAGTCTGCCTTCTTTCTCTGCCCAAAATGAATCCCTGATAAGAGAAAGATATAAACCAAAAATAATTTGGACTGAGGAAAGAAAGAGAAGTAACTTACAACACCCCCAGTGTCCCCATGCCTGGACTATGGAGGGAGTGATAGAACACTTCATATCATGTTTATAAGCAGAAAGATCTAAGATAGCTTCACCAAATTCTCTGTAGCCCAGAAGGATCCTTGAGCATTAGAAGGTTTTCTTGTTGTTCATCTACTAAGTCATGTCTGACTCTTGGAGACCCCGTGGACTGCAGCACACCAGGCTTCCCTATCCTCCACTGTCTCCTGGAATTTGCTTAAGTTTAGTTCATTGAGTTGGTAATGCTATCTAACCATCTCATCCTCAGAAGGTTTACTGTGAGACTAAATGCATAAATAGCCTGCAGAGCTGAAAACTATGAAGAGTCACTCCGGGCAATACAAAGAAATTATAGAAATGAGTGAAAGTATAAGAGCTCATGAGGGAAGACCAGACCAGAAAGTCACTGAGGATGGTGGCCAGAGTAGATCTTGAAGACACCCAGGTGGGGTGACATCTCATAGACTGAACTCCATACAATGGTGGCAGAAACCACTCAGAACTACTTAGACAGAACTGTAAGAAAAAAGAAGCAATTGTGGAGTGAAAGGTGAAGAAGCCCTGAAATTTCCATTTGTCTTCCTCAAGACCCTCGAGAGATAAACCTGTGGAAGAGCTTGAAACAGCATGACTATCGTGTTCAAGGAAGAACATGGAAGAAACAGAACGGCTACCAAGAGCTTGAGGGAAGGGAAAGGAAACAATGGTAACACTGTGGATTAATAGAAAAATTTGGCTTTTGTTCCAAGTTATACGGGAATCTCTCAGACAGCTTTAAGGAGAGTTGTTACACAGACCGCCTTATGATTTAATACAGTTGTTCTGCTTAACATCTTAAGAACAGTCTTAAGGAGGGTAAAGGTAGGGACTTCCCTGGCAGTCCAGTGGTTTGGACCCCGCACTTCCATGCAGGAGATACCACTTCCCCTGATCAGGCAACAGACTCCAAAAGCTGCACATGACATAGCCAAAAGAAACCCCAAAACTATAGCAACAGAAAAAGCAGAGTGTGGAAAAAAAGAAAAGGGTAGAGGTAGAAACTGGGAGGTCAAAGAGAAAGTTAATGTAATATTCCAGGTAAGAGATGACACTGGCTTTGTTTAAGGTGATGAGATTAAGGTCAAAATCTGGATCCCTTTTAAAGGTGAAGTGAAGTGAAAGTCGCTCAGTCGTATCCGACTCTTTGTGATCCCATGGACTTGACAGTCCATGGAATTTTCCAGGCCAGAATACTGGAGTGGATAACCTTTCCCTTCTCCAGGGGATCTTGGCAACCCAGGGATTGAACCCAGGTCTCCCGAATTGCAGGAGGATTATTTACCAGCTGAGCCACAAGGGAAGCCCAAGAATACTGGAATGGGTAGCCTATCCGTTCTCCAGTGGATCTTCCTGACCTAGGGATCAAACCGGGGTCTCCTGCATTGCAGGCGGTTTCCTTACCAACTGAGCTATGAGGGAAGCCCCTTTTGAGGGTAGTGCCTTGAAATTTGCTAATATACTGCATGATGGATAGGTAAACATGGCTACAAGGTTTTAGGGGTAAGCAATTAGAAATATGGAGCTACCATTCTTTGAAATGGGAATGGTTGGAGAAAATAAGATTGAGAGTTTTTGTACATTCTGAGATTAAATGATGACTGTTAGACATGTAAATATAGATTTCAAAAAAGCAGTGGTATATTCAAGACTGGAGTACAGGGGCACGGTTCAGACTGGAAAGTCATTAATGTATAGATGTTATTTAAAGCTACAATACTTCCCTGGTGGCTCAGATGGTAAAGTGTCTGTCTATAAAGTGGGAGATCCAGGTTCAGTCCCTGGGTCGGGAGGATCCCCTGGAGAAGGAAATGGCAACCCACTCCAGTACTCTTGCCTGGAAAATTCCATGGACAGAGGAACCTGGTAGGCTACAGTCCATGGGGTCGCAAAGAGTCGGACACAACTGAGCGACTTCACTTTCACTTTCACTGGGTAAGAGCAAGGGAATGAATGCAGATAGAAGGGAGAAGAGGCAGAAGAACTATGCTCTGAGACACTATAATATTATGAAGTTGAAGTGATAAAGAAGAATAAGAAAAGGAGACTTAAAATGTGTTTCCTGAAATAGCCAAAAAAAAAAGAAGAAGAAATCTCCAGGATCCAATTATGTCAAATATTGCTGACTGATCAAGTAAGATGAGGACTGAGAATTTACCACCGTATTTAGCATCTTGGCACTCATTATTGACTTTGAAAGGGCTTCCCTAATGACTCAGATGGTAAAGAAACTGCCTGCAATTCAGGAGACCTGAGTTTGATCCCTGGGTCAGTAAGATCCCCTGGAGAAGGGAATGGCTACCCACTCCAGTATTCTTGCCTGGAGAATCCCATGGACTGAGGAGCCTGGCAGGCTACTACAGGATGGCAAAGAGTCAGACACGACTGAAACATTGAAAAGGACACCTGGTGGAGTGGTTGAGTTTCAAAAACCGGAATAGATTCAAGAGTAATTAGTACTAGAGGACTGGAGACTATGGGTCTAGACAACTCTTCGGGTGAAATTTAGCATTAAATGAAAGTAAAGAGAGGAATGGTAGGTGAACGGCAGGTGGGGCCAAGAAAGAATTTTGTTTTGTTGTTTTTAATGGGTGAGATAACAATGTGGAAAAAAGGGAAGTTAACTGATGTAGACGATAAGGAGAATCATTATTGAAGTGATAATGGTGACTAGGCAAAAGGCCATGAGATTTGTTGCACAAGAAGAGACTTCTGGGACTTCTCTGGTGGGTCCAGTGGTTAAGATTCTGCACTTTAAATCCAAGGGGTACAGGTTTGATTCCCAGTTGGAGAACTTAAGATCCCACATGCTGTGTTAATTAAAAAAAAATTAATTAACTTAAAAAAAAGGAAAAGATTTTCCTTTCTAGGAGCACTTCATGTAACAGATGAGAAAGAAGAGGGTATAGACATAGATGCAGATAGGTAGGTGAACATGAAGGAGACAGCATGATGACATTTTTTTATTGCTCCTGTTCCCTCAGTGAGATAGAAAGCAAGGTTACTGGGCAAGTGTAAAAATGGATTGTGTCTACATTTTCATACAATACTCTCCATGTACTCTAATGCACAATTAGAGTAAATATGGTGAATTGGTTTTCCTTGATTTAGCTCTTAGTGGTTGTGCAAGCAAGTTTTATTTAGCATCATGACAAATTATGGAGGCCAGACTCTACATCCTAGGAAATTTCATTTAGTCTTTAATTTCACAAATATCAAATAATCCTTGTGCTGTACTTAGTCACTCAGTCCTGTCTGACTCTTTTCGACCCCATAGAGTGTAACCCTCCAGGCTCCTCTGTCCATGGGGATTTTCCAGGCAAGAGTACTTGAGTGGGTTGCCGTGCCCTCCTCCGGGGGATCTTCCCTACCCAGGGATGGAACACAGGCCTCCCACATTGCAGGTGGATTCTTTACCAGCTGAGCCACCAGCCAGCCATTCTTTACCAACTAAGCCTTACTAAGGCTTACTATGATCCTTATGGTCCTTACTAAGTTCAAATACCCCTTTGTTATTTCAGAAGAAAGTATGAAAACTGAAATGTAGAGACACTGAGAAATAGTTCCCTGGAGACCCAACTTAGAAGAAAAAAAAAAACTTACTTTTCCCATAGTAGGTATCTTTCTAGGAAAAAAAGAAGAAAATTAAGCAAAATAGAATTCTCCATGGCCATAGAAAAGCGGGACTTAGGATATATCCTTCTGTTAGGAAATTCATTAGTTAGCTTGATTTGTTGTTAATTTTTGGTAACAAGTTCTCACCATTAGTGGCTCATAGACAAAGCAAGCAACTGCTGGATGAAGGTGGACCATGGTATGACCGGGAAAGCATTCTATTGGGATCAGGAGATCAGAAACAGGTCCCAGATGCACAACTGAAATGGCTATGCGTCCTTGGGTGGTTTTTCTTATCTCTAAGTTTCAGTACCTCTGTCTGATAAAAGGATGTGCGTGTGTGCATGCTAAGTCACTTCAGTTGTGTCCAACACTGTGTGACCCTGTAGACTGCAGCCTGCCGGGTTCCTCTGTCCATGGGTTTTCCAGGCGAGAATACTGGAGTGGGTTGCCATGCCCTCCTCCAGGGGATCTTCCCAACCCAGGGATCAAACCCGCTGCTCTTACATTTCCTGCATTGGCAGGCAAGTTCTTTACCACTCTCACCACCTGGCTGGTATTAAACCTAATTTCCCTGGATGTACTAAACCTAATTTGTAAGTTTTATGATGTTCAAATAAAATACTGGCTATAAAATCACCAAGAAAATTATTGTATCATTTTATCATTGTAAACCTGTGTTTCATATTAAAATTCGTTTTTGCTTTTTATTTTGTTTCTTTGTGTAGATTGGGCCTCCCTAGTGGCTCAGTGGTAAAGAATCCACCTGCCAATACAGGAGATGTAGGTTTTATCTCTGGATCGGGGAGATCCCCTGGAGAAGGAAGTGGCAACCCACTTCAGTTTTTTGCCTGGAAAATTCCATGGACAGAGGAGCCTGGAAGGCTGGAGTCCATGGGGTTGCAAAAAAGTCAGACATGACTTAGTGACTAAATGACAATAACAATGCATAGCTTATTTCCTACATACTTTTCTTAGTATGATCACATAATTTATTTTTGAGAATTATACTACTGTGTAGTAACTACAGGATGGAATACATGCTTAGACAAAATAGATTTCATGTCTTAAAAGTATTTTATGATTGTGTATATTTGTTCTTGATAACTTACTGTCTGATAAAATTACAGACTTTTTTCTGTTTTCCTAATATGAACAAGCAATGTCTTAGTGTCTAGCTGAGACCTTGAAAATTATGACTCCAATTAGGTACAAGTTCTCATATGGCAAGTGTTGATTTAGTTTATCTACCAGTAGGAACAATAGATTCACTCATTAGGGCTTACCTTTTTTAAAAGCAGTTTTTAAACTTTTAAATCCCTACTTAGATGATCTCTGAAAAGTGCCTTCTACACTCTGAGGAAATAAAATGCAGAAATGTTCACATTCATGAGACAATAGCTTTGAGTGAATGCTGTAAAATGAAATCTGCTCTTTCAGTTTTTCTTTCAAAAGAAAAATTGCATAAATAATACATTTGGGCCTTGCAATACCAAACAAGCACAATAGCTACTTTACAGCTTTCATCAAAATGAAGGCCATCTTTTTCATTTTATTATGGAACCATTAATACAATATCATCAACTCTGATTGGCTGCAAGATTCCAGAATGAAGGCTTCATGTCAGATGTCAACGGAGGTGCTAATATCACTGGATACAGGATGGCACCAGCCCAATGCCTGGTGAGTGGATAAAATATGAAAAAAAAGAAAGATAAATCTGAAACTTTTCAAATTTGGGGCCATGGTTTATTTCTTGGGAAAAACTCAGGCAAGAATTAATTTTATGATACTCCCCAAAGTCACCTGACAATCTTTTAAATGACAACTAAATAATACATGTTGAAATGTGGTTTGATCCCTGGGTTGGGAAGATCTCCTGGAGGAGGAAATGGCAACCCACTCCAGGATTCTTGCTTGGCAATCTCATAGACAGAGGAGCCTGGTGGGCTACAGTCTGTGGGGTCGCAAAGAATGGGGCACCATGACATTACCTTGCTCATTTGGTTTGGGGACGTCTTTGGATACATTTCTATCCAGATCAGCCTTTTCACTGGTCTGTTAGAGGCATTAAAAACAAACAAACAAACCAAACAAAAAAATAGGTACTATTTGATTGTATCTATTTTCTACCTATTTCAGTCCAAAAAAGAAAGGTGTGTTAGGAGGAGGAATAAAAATAATGTCAGAATTAAGAGTTCTCTAATTATTCTTGGATTTAAATTATCCTTGCTTTTGTGGGCTCTGTCCCATGACAACAGATAACTGAGAGCTGGCTGTAATTGAAATACTAGGGTTTTCTTTTACTTAAGGCAAATGGAAGCAGCTAAACATTAGTTTTACCCTTTAGGTAAAAAGAGCACATGGCAGATAGTCACAAAGTAGGGGTTTAAATGGATTTACTAAGTTGGGATAAATACAGTGTGTAGAAGGAATTTAAAGAAAATTCAAAGCAACCCTGGCATGGTAGCCTTATGTTACATGGATTTAGCACAACACAATTTAATTTCTTATACAGAGGAATTAAACAAGGTGGTATAACCTGTGGTTTCTTGGTATTTTTGTTGATGTTTCCAAAGAAAATTTAGTTTTTCTCTTCTATTAAAGTGATTTTTAAAGTCCTTCTATATAATTAAATCTAAGCTTCGTTTTATACTTAAGACATAAAAATATTGTAGAATGTGTTAAGACATATTTCAAGTCAATGAGAAATAAGTTATAAACTGTCAATTGACTTGACATTGACAAATATGTACTTTGAGCCTTCATTGCAATTTGACATTGTAAAGATATTAGGAAAACAGTTTTTGACTTCAAACTGCTACTTGGTAGCTGGGTAAACCTGGCCAAGTCCTTTAACTTCTTGGACCTCAGTTTTCTGTTCTGTGAAATGGAAATGATTATATATCTTATTCATAGGGTTCTTGTGAGGTTTAAAGGATCTAATAAATGTAAACTACTCAGAGGAATGCCTGACATATAATAAATATTCAAAAAGGAATCATTTTTGCTTTCCAACAGCATTTCAAAGGATAGCCTGAAAGGAAAGAAAGGGAAAGTCAGTTAGTAGTGTCCGACTCTTTTTGACCTCATGGACTATACAGTTCATGGATTCTCCAGGCCAAAATACTGGAGTGGGTAGCCTGAATTTCTTTTCTCCGGGGGATCTTCCCAACCCAGGAACTGAACCAGGGTGTCCTGCATTGCAGGTGGATTCTTTACCGACTGAGTTATGAGGGAAACCCAAAAATGATGGCCTAGCAAGAGTAAATTGAGTGATAAAGTTATCACTTTCTTGTCAGCATTACATCCTGATAAGATTCAAGAAAATCCTATTTAGTTACAAATTACTGCTACTGAGATTCACTGAATTAGATTTGAGGAATTTAAGATAGAGTCAGCATCAAATATTTGTGTTTGCTTTTTTAACAGGCAAATTAAAACATTGGCAAGTGCCTTTTAATTTAATTTTTAATTCTTAGCCCTTTGGAGACTACACATAAAATATTCATTTATCTTCCATTTCAGTTTGGTAATATATTCTTGGCAATTAAGAACTTGATGGACTAGGAGATAAATGTATTTAGGTTAAATGTTAGTGCTTTGTATAAAGCCTACTTTGCAGAAATTCTATTATGCTTCTCACTCTTTGGAAACAGATGAAGCAAACCCCTAATTTTTAGAGCTTTGAAAATGGTAGTGTGCCCCTACCCTCTTCAATAAAATCGTTGACATTAAGAACTCCACCTTAATTTTACTGTTCAAACACAAAATGCTAAGCACTTAAAAGGCTCACAGATTACTGTTCATTCATTGCATTGATATCACTGATTTGGTCACGATAATTCTAAAGCTCCCTAAGATTGGCCTTTGTTGTTGTGAGATACTGGTAATCAGGAAGCAAAAGTGGATTTAGCAATTTCCAACATTTGATGTCTTCCATGAGGATAGTCCAAGTTTTTTTTTCACTTTATTTCATTTACTAACCCTTCTTTAAAAAAAAAAAAAAAAAACTGACCCTCCTCTATCCCTGGGTTGGGAAGATCTCCTGGAGTCGGAAATGACAACCCACTCCAGTCTTCTTGCCTGAAAAATTCCATGGACAGAGGAGCTGAGCATACGTGCACTCTGTTTATATAAAGATACTGTTGTTGTTGTTGTTGTTTAGTCACTAAGTTGTGTCCAACTGTTTTCAACCCCATAGACTGTAGCCTGTTAGACTCCTTTATCCATGGGATTTCCCAGGCAAGACTATTAAAGTGGGTTGCCATTTCCTTCTCCAGGGGATTTTTTCCCAACCCAGGAATCGAACCTGAGTCTCCTGCATTGGCAGGCATGTTCTTTACCACTGAGCCATCAGGGAAGCCTTAATAAAGATAAATGAATCTTAGATTTACATGTATATACAAATAGAGATATATGTATATTTCCAGTAGTAGAATGGCATACAACTATTGTAACGAAAGCATGTGTTAAATTATATGATTGACATTACCTGTAACTTAACTACCAATATGTTTCCCCTGTTTTACTTTCCTTTCATTATAATTTTATTCATAATAATTTGTTAATTATTATAAATAGTCGTTGCTGCTGCTGATGCTGCTAAGTCGCTTCAGTTGTGTCCGACTCTGTGCGACCCCATGGACTGCAGCCTTCCAGTCTCCTCCATCCAGGGGATTTTTCAGGCAAGAGTTCTGGAGTGGGTTGCCATTGCCTTCTCCAATAAATAGTTGTTATTATATCTAAATTTCAAAAGAAAAAAACTAAGGTGAACTGGTAATATATCAGATTACAAGATACAGATTTTGTTCAAGGTATTTGCCTTTTCTGAGAACTAAATGACTACTATGTTAAATGAGTAGGTGATGCTTTGAAATAATTTCAGTAGTTCAAGAAACCCAGTGAAAGTTCCCATTTCTCGGGTGTGATTTGCACATCAGATTCTTTGTCTTGGCTAGAATTGTGTCAACTCATTGGGATCATGTCAGTTATCTTATGCTAGCCAGAAAGAGCAATTGATATCTTTATTTCTTTGATTAATTTTAGCAATATTTATGACTCAATAGTATTACTTGTGGGAAAACCCATTGATTAGAGGTTGGGTCTGAGAAAAGAACAATGGGAAGTTAGAGAAAATCAAAGAAATACTTCTTTGGTGGTAAAATGTTTGAGGTTCCTGGAATGGAGTTCCAAGGCTCCTTCTTACTTTGTAAATCATTATGACCTATTATTTAAATTTTCTGGTCATATTTTTTTCATCCCAATACAATCAATTTTACCTCTTTTGAGTGGTTATACCTCAAGTTATACCTTAAGGGTTCCCCGTTGGCTCAGGTGGTAAAGAATCCTCCTGCAGTGCAGGAGACCCAGGTTCAATCCCTGAGTTGGGAAGATCTCCTGGAGAAGGGAATGGCTACACACGCCAATATTCTTGCCTGGAGAATTTCATGGACAGAGGAGCCTGGTGGGCTACTACAGTCCATGGGGTCACAAAGATTCAGACACAACTGAGCAACTAACATTATACTTCAAGTTAGACATGTGGACAAAATTTACCTTCCCTGATACAAGGATATCTGTATGAAGGTATAGCATAAAGGTGTTGTGTGTATAAATTAATGATATTAATGTTCATGGGTATCTCATGAAACTGAAGATGTATGCATTGGAGTATAGATTATCAAGTACATTGGCGGTTTGGCTGAGAAGACTGTCATGTAACTAACTTCATATGTGCAGGTGCTCTGCCCTGAGTTAATGTGCAATTTTTTTCTTCAGCTTTGTTTGAAGCCTCCCTACTTGCAATTTCCATTTTACCTACATGCACAGATTTATTCAATTGGTTTGATTAATATCCATACTTATGTAATGTAAATCAAAAAAATCTTTGCGTAGTCAAGGAACTTAAGGAAATAAGCCTTGGGAAAAAGTATTCATTAAGGGTATTAAAGTAACTAAAAATGGGATGCAATCTAAATGGCCAATGGTGATTTTAAAAAGCTATTGAGTAGAATGTTTTCCATCTATTTAAATCAGTGTTTATTTAAAAATGGACAGATTTCTGTCATGGTGTCAAGTGAAAAAGGAAATGTCCAAATGTTGACTGTGCTATGTAGCAACACAACTATGCAAAAGAAAACCAACAAAAAGTCATGAATCAGGAAAAATACTGGAAAGAAAGACACTAAAGTGTTAATGATGGCTGTCTCTCGGTTGCAGCTATCAGGTAATTTTCTTGCGTCTCTTGCAATCTTTCTCTGGTGAACTTACATTACTCTCATAATTGAAATTGTATACACTTTACCTTTATAAAACAATCCATTGATTTTAAAAGGTGACTGAAATAGTATAACATTTAGTAGTTACATTTTGCCAAGTATCTGTCACTGTGTGTATGTGCTTAGTCACTCAGTCGTGTCCAACTCTTAAAACCTCATGGACTATAGCCTACCAGCTTCATCTGTCCATGGGATTTTTCAGACAAGAATATTAGAGTGGGTTGCCATTTCCTCTTCCAGAGGATCTTCCCAACCCAAGGATCACACCCTTTTCTCCTACAGTTCAGGCAGATTCTTTACCCGCTGAGCCATCAGGGAAACACAATCTGGCACTATTTTACATGTTTAATCTTCAAACAACCCAATCAGGTAATTTATTCTTAACATTTTACAGCTGGAAACTTAGAAACAAAGAGATGAAGTAACTTGCCGTGACTTATACATAAGTAGGTTGTGAAACGGACACTCATAACTTTGGTTTATGTGGCTTTGGCCTGGGTTACACTACTGCTATCAACTGTCAACATGCACAACAGAAATGTTGTCATATTTTAATTTTTTTAAATATTTAATCACAACAAAAGTATAGATGGGATTACTGATACCCAGGTACCCATCTCTGAGTTTTAATTTTTTGGAACAATACCACAACATGCTTATTGAAATCAATATTGCCCCATTCAAATATATCAATGGGGATGTGGCACTTTCAGGTGATAATGCCATTTTTGTTATTATAGTAAGAATAGCAGTTGAATACTAAGGTGGTAAAATGATAGAACAGGTATAAGGCTAACAAATTATGTACAAAATCTGTATGAATAAAGCTATAAAAACTCTGATAAGAGAAATTAAAGAAGATCTAAATAAATGGAAAGATATTCCATGATCATGGTCATAGATAAGAAGATTCAATATTGTCAAGATTTCAGTTCTTTCCAACATGATCTCTAGATTCAGCACAATTATAGTCAAAATCCCAGTAAGCTATTCTGTGGATATTGGCACACTGATTCTAAAGTTTGTATGGAGAGATAGAAGACTAAAAACAGCCAATATAATATTGACGGAGAAGAATGAAAGTGGCCATTACTTACATTACTCCACCTCAAGACTTACTAAGAGGCTACAACTATCAAAACACTGTGGTATTGATGAAAGAATAGACAAATATACCAATGGAACAGAACAGAAAGCCCAGAAATAGACCAACACAGATATTATCAACTGATCTTTGACAAAGGAGCAAAGGCAATATAATTGAAAAATGATGCTGTTTTCAACAAATGATACTGGAGCAACTGGACACCTGCATACACAAAGAAAACTTTTAATCTAAACACAAATACTTCACACTTTATAACATTTAACTCAAAGTGGGTCATAAACCTTAATCTAAAAAGTAAACTTTAAAACTGTAAAAATAAAAAATTCTCCAAGCCAGACTTCAGCAATACGTGAGCTATGAACTTCCAGATGTTCAAGCTGGTTTTCAAAAAGGCAGAGGAACCAGAGATCAAGTTCCAACATCTGCTGGATCATAGAAAAAGCAAGAAAGTTCCAGAAAAACATCTATTTCTGCTTTATTGACTATGCCAAAGACTTTGAGTGTGTGGATCACAGTAAACTGTGGAACATTCTTCGAGAGATGGGAATACCAGACCACCTGACCTGCCTCTTGAGGAACCTGTACATGGAACAACAGACTGGTTCCAAATAGGAAAAGGAGTACGTCAAGGCTGTATATTGTCACTCTGTTTATTTAACTTATATGCAGAGTACATCATGAGAAACACTGGGCTGGAAGAAGCACAAGCTGGAATCAAGTTTGCTGGGAGAAATATCAATAACCTCAGATATGCAGATGACACCACTCTTATGGCAGAAAGTGAAGAACTAAAGAGCCTCTTGATGAAAGTGAAAGAGGAGAGTAAAAATGTTGGCTTAAAGCTCAACATTCAGAAAACTAAGATCCTGGCATCTGGTCCCATCACTTCATGGGAAATAGATGGGGAAACAGTGGAAACACTGGCTGACTTTGTTTTGAGGGGCTCCAAAATCACTGCAGATGGTGACTGCAGCCATGAAATTAAAAGACGCTTACTCCTTGGAAGGAAAGTTATGACCAACCTAGACAGCATATTAAAAAGCAGGGACATGACTTTGTCAACAAAGGACCGTCTAGTCAAGGCTATGGTTTTTCCAGTGGTCATGTATGGATGTGACAGTTGGACTGTGAAGAAAGCTGAGCACTGAAAAATTGATGCTTTTGAACTGTGGTGTTGGAGAAGACGCTTGAGCGTCCCTTGGACTGCAAGGAGATCCAACCAGTCCATCCTAAAGGAGATCAGTCCTGGGTGTTCATTGGAAGGACTGATGCTGAAGCTGAAACTCCAGTACTTCAGCCACCTGATGTGAAGAGCTGACTCATCTGAAAAGACTCTGATGCTGTGAGGGATTGGGGGCAGGAGGAGAAGGGGACAACAGAGGATGAGATGGTTGGATAACAGGTAAACTCCGGGAGTTGGTGACGGACAGGGAGGCCTGGCGTGCTGCGGTTCATGGGGTTGCAAAGAGTTGGACACAACTGAGTGACTGAACTGTACTGAATTCTGACTGGTGTGAGGTGATATGTCATTGTGGTTTTGATTTGCATTTCTGTAATAATGAGCAATGTTGAGCATCTTTCCATGTGTTTGTTAGCCATCTGTATGTCTTCTTTGGGGAAAGGTCTGTTTCAGTCTTTTTCCCACTTTTTGATTGGGTTGTTTGTTTTTCTGGCATTGAGTTGTTTGAGCTGCTTGTATATTTTGGAAATTAATCCTTTGTTAGTTGTTTCATTTGCTATTATTTTCTCCCATTCTGAGGGTTGTCTTTTCACCTTGCTTATAGTTTGCTTTCCTGTGCAAAAGCTTTTAATTTTAATCAGGTCCCTCTTGTTTACTTTTGTCTTTATTTACATTATTCTAAAAGGGGGGTCACAGAGGATCTTGCTTTAATTTATGTCATCAAGTGTTCTGCCTATGTTTTCTTCTAAGAGTTTTATAGTTTTTGGTCTTAAATTTAGGTCTTTATTTGTTTTGAGCTTATCTTTGTGTATGGTGTTAGGAAGTGTTCTAATTTTATTCTTTTACCTGTAGCTCTGCAGTTTTCCCAGCAACTTCTATTGAAGAGACTGTCTTTGCCCCACTGTATATTCTTGCCTCCTTTGTCAAAAATAAGTTACCCATAAGTGCATGGGTATATTTTTGGGCTATCTATCTTGTTCCATTGGTCTATATTTCTGTTTTTGTGCCAGTACCATACTGTTTTGACGACTGTAGCTTTGTAGTATAATTTGAAGTCAAGAAGATTGATTCCTCCAACTCCATCCTTCTTTCTCAAGACTGCTTTGGCTATTCAAGGTCTTTTTTGTTTCCATGTGAATTGTAAAATATTTGTTCCAGTTCTGTGAAAAATGTCATTAGTAATTTGATAGGGACTGCATTGAATCTGTAGATTGCATTTGGTAGTAAAGTCATTTTCACAATATTGATTCTTCCTACCCAGGAACATGAAATATCTCTCAATCTGTTTATGTCATCTTTGATTTCTTTCATCAGTGTCTTATAATTTTCTGTGTACAATTCTTTTGTCTCCTTCAGTATGTTTATTCCTAGATATTTAATTCTTTTTGTTGCAACAGTGAATGGGATTGATTGCTTAATTTCTCTTTCTGATTTTTCATTGTTAATATATAGAAATGTAAGTGATTTCTGTGTACTGATTTTATATTCAGCAACTTTGCTAAATTCACTGATTAGCTCTAGTAATTATCTGATACTATCCTTAGGGTTTTCTATGTACAGTATCATGTCATCTGCAAACAGTGAGAGCTTTATTTCTTTTCTGATCTGGATTCCTTTTCTTTCTTTTTCTTCTATGATTGCTGTCTCTAGGACAGTCCTAACTATGTTGAATAATAGTGGTGAAAGTGGACACCCTTGTCTTGTTCATGATCTGAGGGGGAATGCTTTCATTTTTTCACCATTGAGAATAATGTTTACTGTCAGCTTATCATATATGGCCTTTACTATGTTGAGGTAGGTTCCTCCTATGCTCATTTTTTGAAGGATGTTAATCATAAATGGGTGCTGAATTTTGTCAAAGGCTTTTTCTGCATCTGTTGAGATTATCATATTGTCTTTATCTTTCAATTTGTTAATATGATGTATCACATTGATTGATTTGCATATATTGAAGAATCCTTGCATTCCTACAATAAACCAACTTGATCAGGATGTATGAGCTTTTTGATGTGCTGCTGAATTCTGTTTGCTAAAATTTTGTTGAGGATTTTTGCATCTATGATCATCAGTGATATTAAACTGTAGTTCTGTTTTTTTGTGTTGTCTTTATCTGCTTTTCGTATCAGGGTGATGGTAGTCTCATAGAATGAGTTTGGAAGTTGTACTTCCTCTGCAATTTTTTGAAAGAGTTTTAGAAGGATAGGCATTAACTCTTCTCTAACTGTTTGATAGGATGCTTCTGTAAAGCCATCTGGTCCTGGGCTTTTGTTTTTGTTTTGTGTGTGTGTGTGTGTGTTTTGGAGATTTTTGACCACAGCTTCAATTACCTTGCTTGTAACTGGGTTGTTCATAATTTCTATGTCTTCCTGGTTCAATCTTGGATAATTGAATTTTTCTAAGAATATGTCCATTTCTTACAGGTTGTTGAAAACTACCCAATCTGATCACGAGGACCACAGCCTTGTCTAACTCAATGAAACTATGAGCCATGCCGTGTAGGGCCACCCAAGACAGGTGGGTCATGGTAAGGGGTTCTGACAAAACATGGCCGACTCGAGAAGGGAGTGGCAAACCACTTCAGTATTCTTGCCTTGAGAACCCCGTGGACAATATGAAAGGGCAAAGAGATAGGACACTGAAAGATGAACTTGCACGTTGGTTAGTGCCCAATATGCTACTGGAGATCAGTGGAGAACTAATTCCAGAAAGAATGAAGAGACAATGCCAAAAAAAACAACACCCAAGTTATGGTTGTGACTAGTGATGGAAGTAAACTCTGATGCTGTGAAGAGCAATATTGCATAGAAACCTGGAATGTTAGGTCCAGAATCAAGGCAAGTTGGAAGTGGTCAGATAGGAGATGGCAAGAGGGAATGTCAACATTTTAGGACTCAGTGAACTAAAATGGACTGGAATGGGTGAATTTAACTCAGATGACCATTATATCTACTACTGTGAGCAGGAATCCCTTAGAAGAAACGGAGTAGCCATCATAGTCAACAAGACTCCAAAATGCAGTACTTGGATGCAGTTCCAAAAACAACAGAAGGATATCTGTTCGTTTCCAAGGCAAACCATTCAGTATCACAAAAATCCAAGTATATGCCCCAACCAGTAGTGCTGAAGAAGCTGAAGTTGAACACTTCTATGAAGACCTACAAGACCTTCTAGAACTAACACCCAAAAAAGATGTCCTTTTCATTATAGGAGACTGGAATGCAAAAGTAGGAAGTCAAGAAATACCTGGAGTAATGGGAAAATTTGGCCTTGGAGTACAAAATGAAGCAAGGCAAAGGCGAACAGAGTTTTGCCATGAGAACACATTGGTCATAGCAAACACCCACCTCCAACAACACAAGAGAAGACTCTACACATGGACATCGCCATCAAATTCTTCAAGAGATGTTGACCATTATGGTCAACACTGAAATAAGACTGATTATATTCTTTGCAGCCAAAGATGGAGACACTCTATAGAGTCAGCAAAAACAAGACTGGGAGCTGACTGTGGCTCAGATCATGAACTCCTTATTGCCAAATTCAGACTTAAATTGAAGAAAGTAGGGAAAACTAGCCCATCAGGTATGACCTAAATCAAATCCCTTACAACTGTACAGTGGGAGTGACAAATAGATACAAGGGACTAGATCTGATAGACAGAGTGCCTGGAGAGCTATGGATGGAGGTTCATGACATTGTACAGGAGGCAGTGATCAAGACCATCCCCAAGAAGAAGAAATGCAAAAAGGCAAAATGGTTGTCTGAGGAGGCCTTACAAATAGCTGTGAAAAGAAGGGAAGTGAAAAGAAAAGGAGGAAAGGAAAGATATACCCATCTGAGTACAGAGTTCCAAAGAATAACAAGGAGAGATAAGAAAGCCTTCCTCAGTGATCAGTGCAAAGAAATACAGGAAAACAATAGAATGGGAAAGACTAGGAATCTCTTCAAGAAAATTAGAGATACCAAGCGAAATTTTCATGTAAAGATGGGCACAATAAAGGACAGAAATGGTATGGACCTAAGAGAAGCAGAATACATTAAGAAGAGGTGGCAAGAATACACAGAAGAACTATACAAAAAAGATCTTCACAACTCAGATAATCACGATGGTGTGATCACTCACCTAGAGCCAGACATCCTGGAATGCAAAGTCAACTGGTCTTTAGGAAGCATCTCTATGAACAAAGCTAATGGAAGTGATGAAATAGCAGTTGAGCAGATGACACCACCCTTATGGCAGAAAGTGAAGAACAAAAGAGCCTCTTGATGAAAGTGAAAGAGGAGAGTGAAAAAGTTGGCTTAAAGGTCAACATTCAGAAAACTAAGATCATGACATCCCGTCCCGTCACTTCATGGCAAATAGATGGGGAAACAGTGGAAACAGTGGCTGACTTTATTTTTCTGGGTTCCAAAATCACTTAAGATGGTGACTGCAGCCATGAAATTAAAAGACACTTGCTCCTTGAAGAAAAGTTATGACCAATCTAGACAGCTTATTAAAAAGCAAACATTACTTTGCCAACAAAGGTCTGTCTAGTCATAGTTATGGTTTTTCCAGTAGTCATATATGGATGTGAGAGTTGGACTATAAAGAAACCTGAGTGCCAAAGAATTGATGCTTTTGATCTGTGGTGCTGGAAAAGACTCTTGAGAGTCCCTTGGACTGCAAGGAGATCCAACCAGTCCATCCTAAAGGAACTGTGTCCTGAATATTCATTGGACTGATGCTGAAGCTGAAACTCCAATCCTTTCGCCAACTCATGTGAAGAACTGACTCATTTGAAAAGACCTTGATGCCGGGAAAGTTTGAAGGTGTGAGGAGAAGGGGATGACAGAGGATGAGATGGTTGGATGGCATCACCGACTCAATGGACATGAGTTTGAGTAAACTCCGGGAGTTTGTGATGGACAGGGGGGCCTGGCATGCTGCAGTCCATGGGGTTGCATTTAGTTGGACTTGACTAAGTGACGAACTGAACTGAACTGATCTGGTTTATTGCCTTATAGTTGTTCATATTAGTCTCTTTTAATCCTTTGTTTTTCTACAATGTCTGTTGTAACCTCTGCTTTTTCATTTCTAATTTTGTAGATTTGATTCTTCTCTCTTTTTTTCTTGATGAGTCTGGCTAAATGTTTGTCAATTTTGTTTATCGTCTTAAAGAACCAGCTTTTCGTTTTATGTCTTTACGAACTGTGGTGTTGGAGAAGACTCTTGAAAGTTCCTTGGACTGCAAGGAGATCCAACCAGTCCATCCTAAAGGAGATCAGTCCTGGGTGTTCATTGGATGAACTGATGTTGAAGCTGAAACTCCAACACTTTGGCCACTTCATGCAAAGTGTTGACCCATTGGAAGAGACCCTAATGCTGGGAAGGATTGGGGGCAGGAGGAGAAGGGGACGACAGAGGATGAGATGGTTGCATGGCATCACTGACTTGATGGACATGGGTTTGGGTGGACTCCGGGAGTTGGTGCTGGACAGGGAGGCCTGGCGTGCTGCGGTTCATTGGGTTGCAAAGAGTTGGACACAACTGAGCAACTGAACTGAAGTGATTGTTTCCTTCATTTCTTTTTCATTTATTTCTGCTCAGGGTTTTATGATTTCTTTCCTTCTGCTAATTTTGGGTTTTTTTAATTCTTCTTTTTCCAGTTATTTTAGGTGTAAAGTTAGGTTGTCTATTTGATGTTTTATTTTATTTCTTGAGGTAGGATTGTATTGCTATGAACTTTCCTCTTATAACTGCCTTTGCTGCATCACATAAGTTTTGAGTTGTCATGTTTTCCATGTCATTTCTTTCTAGAAATTTTTTTATTTCCCTTTTGATTTCTTTAGTAACCTGTTGGTTATTTAGAAATGTGTTGTTTAATCTCCATGCATTTGTGTTTTTACAGTTTTTTTCCTTGTAGTTGATATCTAGTCTCATAGCATTGTGGTTGAAGAAGATGCTTTGGTATGATTTCAGTTTTCTTCAATTTATTGAGGTTTGATTTGTGACTCAAGATGTGATCTATCCTAGAGAATGTTCCATGTGCACTTGAGAAGAACGTGTATTCTTCTACATTTGGATGGAATATTCTGAAAATATCAGTGAGATCCATCTCATTGCTACTAATGTATCATTTAAGACTTTTTTTTCTTATTAATTTTCTGTTTTGATGATCTGTCCATTGATATTAGTGGGGTGTTAAAGTCTCCTACTATTATTGTGTTACTGTCAGTTTCTCCTTTTATGTCTGTTAGTGTTTGTCTTATGTACCTAGGTGTTCCTATGTTGGGTGCATAGATATTTACAATTGTTATGTCTTCCTCTTGGACTGATCCTTTGATCATTATGTAGTGTTCTTCCTTATCTCTTGTAATCTTCTTTATTTTAAAGTCTGTTTTGTCTGATATGAGGATTGCTACTCCAGCTTTCTTTTGCTTCCCATTTGCGTGGAATATATTTTTCCATCCTCTCACTTTCAGTCTATTTGTGTCTTTAGGTCTGAAGTGGGTTTCTTGTAGACAGCATATATAAGGGTCTTGTTTTTGTATCCATTCAGCCAGTCTGTGTCTTTTGGTTGGAACATTTAATCCATTTACATTTAGAGTAATTACTGATATATATGTTCCTGTTGCCATTTTCTTAACTGTTTGGGGTTGATTTTGTAGATCTTTTTTCTTTTCTTGTATTTCTTGACTATATAAGTCCGTTTAACATTTGTTGTTAAGCTCGTTTGGTGGTACTGAATTCTCTTAATTTTCACTTGTCTAAAAAGCTTTTTATTTCTCCATCAATTTTGAATGAGATCCTTGCCAGGTATAGTAATCTCGGTTGTAGATTTTTCCCTTTCAGTACTTCAAATATACCTTGCCATTCCCTTATGCTCAAAGATTAGCTGTTAAGTGTATGGGTCTTCCCTTGTATGTTACTTGTTGCTTCTCCCATGCTGCTTTTAGTATTCTCTCTTTGTGTTTAGTCTTTGTTAGTTTGATTATTATGTGTCTTGGTGTGAGTCTCCTTGAATAATACAGGTTTATCCTGTATGGGACTCTTTGTGTCTCTTGGACTTGATTGACTGTTTCCTTTTCCATGTTGGAGAAATTTTCAACGGTAATCTCTTCAAAAACTTTTTCATATGCTTTCTTTTTCTCTTCTTCTTCTGGAACCCGTATAATTCAAATGTTGGTGAGTTTGATATTGTTCCAGAGGTCTCTGAGACTATCCTCAGTTCTTTTCATTCTTTTTGCTTTATTCTGCTCTTCAGAAGCTATTTCCACCATTTTATCTTCCAGCTCACTGATTTGTTCTTCTGCTTCAGATATTCTGCTACTGATTCTTTCTAGACTATTTTTAATTTGAGTAATTTTGTTGTTTGTCTCTGCATGTTTATTCTTTAATTCTTCTAGGTCTTTGCTAACTGATTCTTGCATTTTCTCCATTTTGTTTTCAAAGGGTTTGATCACCCTTACTGTCATTTTTCTCAATTCTTTTTCAGGTAGTTTGCCTATTTCCTCTTCGTTATTTGGACTTCTGTGTTTCTAGTTTGTTCCTTCCTTTGTGTAGTATTTCTCTGCCTTTTCATTATTTCTCTTTTAACTTATTGTGTTTGAGGTCTCCTTTTCCCAGGCTTCAAAGTTGAATTTTTCTTCCTTTCTGTTTCTGCTCACCTAAGGTTGGTCCCGTGGTTTATGTAAGCTTCATATAGGGTGAGATTTGTTGGGCAAGGCAAAGTGGGATCCTAATCCTGTCTGCTGATGATCTGGTTTGTATTTTTGCTTTGTTTGTTATTTACATGAGGTGTCGGCGTCCTGCACAGGGTGCTACTGGTGGTTGGGTGGTGCTGAGTCTTGTATTCCAGTGGTTTCCTTTGTGTGTGTTCTCACTATTTGACACTACCTTGGGTTATTTCTCTGGTAGTCTAGGTTCTTGGAGTCAATGCTCCCACTCCAAAGGCTCAGGGCTTGGTCTCTCAAAAGTCATTTTTTTCTGTCTTTTTCCAAAAAGGCAGTCAAGATCTGTTCAGCACCGAGATGAGAGATCCTTCCCTTCTGTGAATTTCATATAGTGAACACGGTTTTGGGAGATTTTGGACTTCTCTTCAAGACTGAAAGATTTCCTTTCCTTGTTGCTTGGGGAGTCTCCTATTTCTTGCCCATGGCAAGTGTTCAACGGGGCCAGAAGCTGGTTAAAATCATCTTGATGAGCAATCCAGTTGTCTTCATTATTGATAGTAAGTCCTAGTCCCAGGTGGTTATTTTTGAATTGAACTTTAATACAACTAGTGGCTCCCTGCTCCTGAGTCCCTAAACCACTCAGCCAGCATCGACATGTCACTGAGCCTGTGATGCTGTCGATTTGGGGACCTGATTGACCACAATTACAACACGGCCAACTGGAGGAAAAGCTGAAACTACCCTACTCCCTCATAACTCAGTCAGTAAAGAATCTGCCTGCAATGCAGGAGACCTGGGTTCAATTCCTGGGTTGGAAAGAACCCCTGGAGAAGGAAATGGCAACCCCCTCAGTAAAGAATCTGCCTGCAGTGCAGGAGACCTGGGTTTAATTCCTGGGTTGGGAAGATCCCCTGGGGAAGGAAATGTCAGCCCCCTCCAGTATTCTTGCCTGGAGAATCCCATGGCTACAGTCTGTGGGGTCACAAGTCAGACATGACTTAACGACTAAACCCCCAGCAGCACCACCACCATACTCCCACAGTGGGGAAATTGCAGCAGTGGGGCCACATGTTTTAAATAATGAAAACCCAAGATACTGACATGACCAAATGTTGACAATGATATAGAGCAACAGGAACTCTCATTTGTTGCTGGTGAGAATGCCAAGTGGTACAGCCACTTTGGAAAATAGTTTGGTAGTTTGGTACAGCCACTTTGGAAAATAGTTTCTTACACTACAGGTATTTACTTAAAAAGTTGAAAACTTACATCCACCTCAAAACCTGTATGTGGATATTTATGGCAACTTTATTTTAACTACCTAAATTTGGAAGCAACCAAAGTGTCTTTCATTAGGTAAATGGGCAAACCGCATTCTGACAATGGATTATTATTCAATATTAAAAAGATATAAACTATCAAGCCTTGCAAAGACATAGAAGGATCCTTTTAATGAATCTTATTGGATGATAGAAAACAATCTGAAAATTCTGTATGATTCCAACTACATGAAATTCTCCAAAAATAGAGATAGTAAAAAAGATTGGTGGTTTTCAGGGGTTGGGAGGAGATGGAGAGGGTAGATAGGGGAAGAATTTTCAGGCAGCAAAACTATTCTATATGATACTATAATGGTGGATATATGTCTTTATACATTTGATCAAATCCACAGAATGCACATTAAAAGTGAACCCCACTATAAACGATGGACCTGGGATGATAATAACCTGTCAATGTAGGTGTATTAATTGTAACAAATGTACTACCCTGATGTGGGATATTGATGATGAGGGAGGCTATCCATGAGGGAGACAAGAGTATATGGGAGCTTTCCATATTTTCCATCCAGTTTTACTGTGAACCTAAAAATGCTCTAAAAAAAAATAAAATCTACCTTTGAAAAACTTGAGCAGCACAGTATGCTAAGATATTCACATGTTAATATCATGAATTTTCATAACAATCATATTAGTAGGAGCCATTCTTTCCCAATGTTATAGAGATCATTGAGACATGAAGGATTTTTTTCTCCCAAGGTCATTATACTCCAGAATGCATATTTGTAATCATCATAAATTCAAAATATTTTTTTTTAATTCCTTATATGTCTACAAAAGGTTTTGTGCAGATCATCAACAAAAGCGAAATATTCATTCTCTAAGGACAGTATTATTTTCTTTTAGTAATGAGATGCTTTTCAGAGAAAGACCTTGTAGTAAAGTTGGAGGATAAAACTGAGTAATGTTAGTATAAATAAAAACAAGTAATGTATTCCAGTGAAATCACTAGCTTGTGGGCCTTAAGTCAAACATGATCTCCGGACATTTCATTTTTGCCACCCTAATGCAGGCAGGATTTGTTGTTGTTTAGTCATTAAGTCGTGTCTGACTCTTTTGTAATCCCATGGACTGTAGCTTGCCAGGCTCCTCTGTCCATGGGATTTCCCAGGCAAGAAAACTGGAGTGAGTTGCCATTTTCCTTCTCCAGGGGATCTTCCTGACCCAGAGATCAAACCTGTGTCTCCTGCACTGGCAGGCAGATTCTTTACCACTGAGCCACTTGGAAAGTCCAGCAATACAGGCAGGATATAATGCCATATTTAAAGTCATTTGAAACACCATGCCCAGATTCTGATGTGGCATCAATGAGCCAAAGTTAAGTAGTGACCTGCACTATTAAAAGACATCGTTTCTCTTCAATTCTGTAGTCCTCACCATCTCCTGTGGTCTCTCTACAACTGAAACTAAGTGGCATCTACTCTTTATGATAGCATTTGTTCTGTTATTTTCCATCTAGTGGAATTGGGAGAATTTTTTTCTTGTACCCATTTCCCTATGGGAAATATAAGATAAGACAAGAGGGCCCCATGTCTCCATAAAAAATTGGGCATTCAGGTTTATTTATGAAAATGTCAAATAGCTTATGTTTAATACACTTATATATCATGTCTGTGTAAAAGACTACCACTTAGGGGACTTCCCTGGTGGCCCAGTGGCTAAGATTCTGTGCTCCCAATGCAGGGGGCCTACGTTCAATCCCTGGTCAGAGAACTAGATACCACATGCTCCAACTAAAAGGTTTTGCATGCCCCAACAAAGATAAAAGATGCCACAACTAAGGCCTGGCAGAGCCAAAAAAAATTACAAAAGATTACCACTTAATTCACTGACATGAAAAAACAATGAGTAATACTGACCAATATATGGAAAAATGTATGTTAACTACATACGTATATGTACATAAATGTATGTTTAATTAACTGAAAAATACTGATATTTAAACAGGGTTTATTTTTGAAATGCAAATAAAAGATGGGGTTGCCATATAATGCAAATGTGTATTAACTGAAAAACATTGCTCTGGCATCAAGGCCTTTTATAGTTGATAAGTTCATGAAGTATAATCGATAGAGGATAGTGGGGTTTCCCTGGTAGCTCAGTTGGTAAAGAACCCACCTGCAATGCAGGAGACCCAGGTTCAATCCCTGGCTAGGGAAGATCCCCTGGAGAAGGAAGTGGCAACCCTCTCCAGTATTCTTGCCTGGAAAAATCCCATGGATAGAGAGCCTGGCAGGCTACAGTCCATGGGGTCACAAAGAGTCAGATACAACTTAGCGACTAAACATAGAGAATAGCAGAAATTAAGAGTCCCAAACAGAAACAAGTATTTGCAAATGGAAGTCTAGTTAAAAATACCATTTAGAGTATAAAAGACTTGAGAATTTATAGGACAAAGTTGTGGAAAGTTACAATACTTTTGTGCTCTTTATTACGGCTGGTGAAGAATCCAGCAGCCAATTCAGGAGATGCATATTCAACCCCTGGGTCGGGAAGATCTCCTGGAGAAGGAAATGGCAACCCACTCCAGTATTCTTGCCTGGGAAATCCCAGACAGAGGAGTCTGACTTGGACTGCAGTCCATGGGGTCTCAAAGAGTCAGACACAACTTCGCAACTGAATAACAACATTGCAGCTGATAAAAGGCTAAGTATAAATAGTAACACTTATTTAGCTATATTATTCATGCTGCACATGAAAACTTTGATCTGAGAAAAATACTTAGGTGCCTGGTGAAACAGTAGGCATACGTTCAGAAAATTATTTACTTTGTGAGAAAAATTCTCAAGAGGTGAAAGTCGTGATTTTGTGGGTGAGCATGAGTAAGGGTTCTTGCAGTTATGTGAAACTTAAATAAAAGAAAGCAGTGTCTCATACAAGGACAGAAAGTGTACCTGTGTTCACTGTATCAGTTATGAGGTACCTCTTTGAGCTAAAAGTGTTAACAAGTAAGCTCATTATGAACACAGCAAGAAAAAAACTTCCTAGATGTGCTTCCGGGGCTTGAACAACTGAAGTTTTGATGCCTTGTTTGATGAAATGAGAGCCCAGTTACTAGACAGCTGTCTACATGCAGGTTAGTAACTTTCATATAGCATGATGCTGAATTTATGTATATATATATATATATGTATCCATACACACACATACCCACATACAAACACATGGGATTGAAAACAATTTCTTGCTCTTGACAGTCAGGCAAATTACCACCTGTCACCAGTTAAAACTCAATCAAAAACTTGGCCTTTTTAGGCTGATATTTTAAACATCAAGATTGTTTAAATTTCTTTGCAGTAATTTTGCACTAGCTACACAAATGTATGATTTGAGTAACTCATTCTTGGAGTTTTATCTTTGGGAAATCAAAATAACACTGAACATTTGGTTCATTTTCCTATGCTTAGATCGTTCTACAAATGCAAAAAGGATCGCCTGAAATACATTTCCCAAATTACGCATTTAAAGACCAAATTCTTAAAAAAAACCATAAAAGAGATAGCATGAATGAAGAATTACAAGCAATTTACTACTGAACCAGCATGTGACACAGTTTTTAGAATCCAAATATGGTGACACCAAAAACCAGAATTCTACAAATTATAGAAATTCTTGTGCAAAGATCCTATACATGTTTGGAAGTAGCTATATTTAGGAACATCTGTTTTCCATAGTGAATTGAAGAAAACTGAGCATCGTTTAAAGATAAAAGATACATTACAACAGAATACATAAAACCCAATGTCGACACTAGAACAGAAGAAAAAGTGAAACCCTTGGGATTCAAACCAAGGAATCATGAATTTTAAAAAAAAGAAATTTTAATCATTAACTTATTGAATACTCTATATATTTGCTTCCATTTTAGCCAAAAATAAAATCACATATCTGATGTTATACTTATAGAATATTATATGATAAAAATAAATTTGTATAACTGACGGTTACATTTTTTCCATCCATCCAGCTTCGCTCATTTAAATTGTCTGGCTGGAACAATGCTAAAGAAAAAAAGACAGGCAGATTCAAATGAGAGGTTTCATCATAACAAAAAAACATATAGTCTACTAATTTAACTGCTTAGAAGAGGACCACACAAATCTACTTTCATTGTCGTTGCTCAATCGCTAAGTCATGTCTGACTCTGCAACCCCATGAACTGCAGCACACCAGGCTCCTGTCCTTCACTCTCTCCCAGAGTTTGCTCCAAATTTCATGTCCAAATTTACACATAACTTACAAATTTAATGTCTTTATGTCACAGTTATATCCCTAAATTTGTAGAAAATTTTGCCTTTGTTAAAATTATTTTTAACAAATTATTTTTGCCTTTTGGAAAGGCAAAAATATGTTTTATTTTTAATGTGTTGAAAATAATATTGATCTGTTCAGCTATTAACAATGATAATTACAAGAGTGATAATGTGTAAGAAGAGTTATGTTTCTAATGCAGCACAAACAATATTAAACACTAAATATAAAGACACTGAAAACTAGAATTCTACAGAATCCTCTGAAATAGCTACTGTATTACAGCAACTATTGTGTAAAGATTTTATTCGTGTTTGAAAATAAAATTTTTTTCATTATGAAAAAACAAAGTTAGATACACTTCTGAAGGTGGCATTATTGTCTCATTAAAAACATTGAATATGATGTTTGGCATCAATAGGTCTCAAAATTCATAATTTTATTCTTCTCTTACATTGACCATTAATGTTAACTGTTAACATCTCTATTTAAAATTATAATAATACTCTTCTCTCTCTGAAGAGATTGCCATTTTTTCTTTCATATATAAACATTACTTCAATTATCAAGATTATGATGAATTATATTGTAAAGGGTAACATTATCCATGTCTGCTGAAGATAAACTAAATTAAATGGACAAATAGATTAGATATAAAAAAGGATATTAAGAGATTATGGAATTACTTCCCTCAAGATCTTTAAAAAGAGTCCAGATACCCATCTGCCTACAATAGTTTAGGTAAAGTTTGCCTGAAGCCAGTGGGATGAAGCAGAAAGATAACCTCTAGAGGTTTCCTTCAACCATATTTTTTTCTCAGATTTCGCTCTATTGCCCTCAAACTGTGCTGGCATCTTCTCAGTTTTCTGTTAAAGATTCTGGGTGGCATATTTTTTTCTTCTTAATATAAAGACAGTATCCCTCCATTTTTAAGTTATGTATTTTTCAATGTTAAGGAAAGGCAGCCAAAAGAGAAGTATTTTCAAACTTCAGACATTGTGTAAAAAAACTAGAAATTAAATACAGTCATCTGAAAGTGAAAGTGTTAGTCGCTCAGTTGTGTCTGACTCTTTGCAACCCCATGGACTGTAGCCCACCAGGCTCCTCTGTCCATGGAGTTCTCCAGGCAAGAATACTTGGGTTGCTATTTCCTTCTCCAGGGGGTCTTCTCAATGCTGGAATTGAACCCAGGTCTCCTGCACTGCAGACAGATTCTTTACCACTGATCCACCAGGGAAGCCCACAGTCAATCTAGGCAAACATTATTAAAAGTCAGGACAGCAGAGTTAAAATGTTTAAAATTTTATTGCATCCTTCATTACTGACAAATTACTTTATTGTCAAATAATGATATGACTCAGAGTTTTAGAGAATTTTGAAATTTTTACTGTGTAAATTGAAAAGCATATTTTTAATAAACTGAAATGTCTTCCCTTAATGTGATAAGAGTATTATCTTCCCCATCCCCCCAAAAAAGTTTCTTAGGCGTAAGTATTAAGTGAACTCAGGGTGACCACATGAAGCCATGCAGATTGGACACCTCCAACAGTCCAAGTTGAGCAAGGGGTTGCCATACATGTAAGCCAGCAAGTTATGGGTAGGGCAGCACACACCTGCACAGACATTGTGACTGCTTTGGAATGAAAATTAGATCGTGGCCTCCTCCTTCCAGAATTTTTTCATGTTGATTTATTATGAATAATAAGAGAACACTGGTTTTAATAAGTGCTGGTTATTTAATGTAAGAAGCTGATCAACAGTCCAAAATAAAACCCTGAAAAATAACAGATTCTTTTGTTAAAACACCAGAAATACCTTTGCCCTTTCAAATATGGTTATTACGTCTAAGTTGTTAGTCATTCATTCATACATAGTTCTATTCTAAATTGCTTGTGACACTGATACTATTTTTAACTGGGTCATGTTCCTAAAATTGTGGTATTTTACAAGTATCCTCGTAGTTTTATTAGCTTCAGAGTTAGAAGGGAAACCCAATGCCTCCCATAACAAACGTAAGAATGGCTTATCAGCAGTCCACAGCCTTTTTGGCAGCAGGGACCAGTTTCGTGCAAGACAATTTTTCCATTGACCGGGAAGATGGTTTTGGGATGACTGAAGTGAATTACATTCATTGTGCGCTTTATTTCTATTATTGTTACATCAGCTCCACCTCAGATCATCAGACGTTAGATCCTGGAGGTTGGGAACCCCCGGCTTACATAATGAATTTTTGCACAAAATATTAATTCATTTATGACAGTTTTCCAGGGTCTGGATTGATTTGTTAATTATGCAGGATATAATGGTAATTGTTATTTGGCACTAAGGTTTTCTACAGACAAGTCTGTTCACTCAGATAAAAGTGATGTGTGGAGATTGTGAGTGTCTGAGTGAACTTCTTAGCAGGCGTTAGGGAAACTGAGCAATTCAGTACATTTCTTCTGGCAAAAACTGAAATTTCATGACAGTCCCTGGTGATCTAGTGGTAATTGCAGGTGTCTTATGTGGCAAATATCTTGTGTGGGTATCATTCAGTGAAGGTTGAGAAGAAAAGACCATTTTCTAGAGAAAAAGTTATCTCACTTATTTTGCATATATCAGATGCGCAAAGTTAACATAATCAAAAAAAAATTGCTACCTTCATGTCAGACACCTGGGAAAATGTGTAGGAACCACAACCCAGAGAAAGCATAGTATCATTTTAAATATCTATTACAATTTTCATATATGCTTTTCATTTATCATGGGAAGAAAACATTTGCATTTCATGAAATAAACATATATATCTTATAATACAATCTACATGCTGTCATTTTATAACTGTAGGTCCCACATGATAAAGAATGGATTAGGTGTTTTACTAGATCATATGTAGTATTCATTAAAAGTAAAGGAGATTATTTAGCTTCATAAAAGTGCCCTTAACTGAAGTTTATTGATGAAATAACTTATTATATATAGATGCCTCCTTAACTGCAATGTTTAAAAAATTATTTTTTGAATTCCAATTTGAAAAAGATAAATTCCATTATACTGTGCATGGCTGTATTTCATTTTAATGAAGACCAAAAAAATAAATAAATAAAAAGCTGCCTATAACAGTTTATATACAACTGCAGAAAAGGCTTATGTGGCTAGAGCAACTCACTGCCTTATTTCTCTTTAAATTACCCTATAATCATTTCTTGAGAAAAAAAAAAATGTATCACATCTCTGATCTGATCCAAGAAAAGACCAATTGGTCTTATTTAAGTTTTATGCCTTTTTTCATAAGACATCGAATTTATTTGTATGACTCATTGCAGCTACTTTACTGTTTTCACATAATGCATGCATCACTTTCTGTGAAGAATTCAATAAATTAACAATATATTTGGCCACTACTCAGAGGAGAAAACTCAAGTGTACTGTAACTGTATAAATCACAAGTCCAGTTTAACATGAATTAAATGCATGAAATCCATCAGTGTCTCTGGAATTTTGCCCAAAACATTTGAAAACCAGGAATAAAGCAAATGTGATGCTAGTTTGCATTGTGAAAGATTCCCTTTTCCTTCATGTTTGGGAAAGATAATAAAGCTTGAGTCAAGTGATAAAAATAGTTTACATTTAAGACTTAAAATATGTTTAGTAAAGTTTGAAACTGGCAGGAGGCATCACCGTTCTCTATTTTTTGCTTCTTCTTCTTAAAGATTCCATTGCAGTACCTGTAAAATTTGTGTATGTGGTAAGAAACATGCATCATACTCATTTCAAAACAGCCTGTATTTGAAAACAATGCTTGGCACAAGAAATCAGCAAAGACATTGGAAAAATATTAAAATCACTGTGGGAGTGACAACAGAAAATGAAGAAAGACAGTCTGATCCATTATGATACTTTTCTAGTTATTGAGTATATAAATTTCAATCCCCTAGTACAACTGAAGGGGGGAAAAAAATGTGATTATCGTATCACTCAAAGCTTCACAACTTTAAATTCAGCTCTGATATAAATTCAGTCTGTATAAAATGACTTTTCATATTTTGTTCTTTAACATAAGTATTAAATTTTATATGATTAAAAATTTATTTACTGTCTCCCCCTTAATTTAGGTTTTTATGTGCTATTATTACCACTCCTAAGCCATCTGGGCAGAAATATCTGTACATTAGAGCAGAGAAATTTTAAAGCAAAAGGTAACATTAGCCATGGCACATATTTACACTTTGAAAGCAAACTTTGATAAAATTAATAATGTGAAGGGGAATCGTTGTGACCACTTCAGCTCCTCTGCTCCACATATATTCATTCATGGTATTTTATTTTAAAAAAAAAACTGAATTAGGAAAATATAGTTTGACATTGTTGAAATTATCTATTTTTAAGGTTTACTTAAGAAAATGATTAGCTATTAATAGCTGGTAGCTATATGACCAAAGTGAAGGATTCCTAGCACAACAGAGCCCCAAAAGAAAGACATTTTTCACCCCACTGTTATAAAAAATAACTTGTTTTCTAAAACAGAAAACAATTGTTTTCTGTAAATTGTTTCTAAAACAGAAGGCAGGATGAGCCAGCTTTCTCAGTAAGAGACATTACATGCATGGCTAAAACAGAACCAGACACATGTTGGTAGGGAACAATTTGATCCTAATGTTCATTTATTTTTCTGTTGCGATGAAGTCTTCAGTGGCTACAAGTGGTTGACAGTATTTGCAGAAAAGCTTTCGGTACAACCAAATGACAGTATTTTCAGAAGAAATTATTCAGCACTGGTGTGGAGAAAAGGGATCCCTTCTATTGATTGAATTACCAGCACCTTTGAGTACTCTGCTTAAAAATGATGATTATCTTGAAGAAAATGCTATTAAACTCTAGACATTTTAAATATCTTAAAGACATTTTAAATATCTTTAATATATTTAGTATTTCTTAGTTCTGAAAGAGTCTATTCTTCCTTTGATACATGTGCTTGGCACTCATCAGTGCTAATGGGAATTAACAACAAAATGGACCCTTAATCATTTATCTTACATTATAGAAAGGCATGATTTGTGGACTTGATTAGGGCTGTAACTGAACAAGATATTATGAAGATTTGATTCTCTTCTGACATGTCCATTGCAATAATTCAACTGGAAATGTATTATAAAATTTTCTTCTCCTAGATATTTCATATTGTGATCATTATTTAAACATACGACAAAAATCTCATAAAAACATCAAAGGTATTCCAACACTAGTTATTTACATATATAAAGACATGCATTCACAGTTCATTCAACATTCTACCATTACTTGGTATACATCTATTTATAATCTTACTTGTTTTTGAAAATGAAGTGTTTATCTATCCAGAAAACATTGTGTGAAAATTATTTTCACATGTTTTTACTAGGTTTGAAGTTTTCAAGAGATATATAATTTTAGAAAACCTTATCTTTGTGCAACATACATTTATATATTTAAGCTAAGAAAAATACTAATCTATATAAACATACCATAGGCAACACTGAATGTATATATTCCTTGGAGCAAACAGAGATCTGGGAATTTTTTGTGAATTTCATTCAACCTGATACCGATTTTCTGAGCGTACCCAGTTGCTCTGTGTCTTCTTCCTGTCTTTATCTGCACTGCTCTTCTCCAGCCAAATCATGAGCAGTTTACTTCCCCCATGACATGTCTGCTCCTACTAAATTACTTTACCTTACAACCGCATGCTAGAAATCTTTACTATTGCCAGAAATGTTTCTGACTTCCAACGTTTCTCATTGTAGGTATGTTACCACCATCACATTGTGATAGAAATGAATTAGCTAATGAATACAGATGTTAGGTGATCATGAACTTGGTGGTTCAAGTTTTTGATTGTTTCTATGCTCATGGAGGGAGTGCTATCTGACATAATTTTACTTGTATAATTTTAACTTCCTTCAACTGTCCATACGAAAGACTTTTGCTTAAAAAAAAAAAAAAAACAATAGTCCAATCTATGATTAGATTTGGGAAATTCTGTTGTAATACAACCAAAATAATTATCTAACTGTGCGGCACTGGAGCAACTGTAAGGCGATACCCCATGTCTAAGGGCAGAGAAGCCCAGCAAGATGGTAGGAGAGGTGAAGTCATATTTAGAATCAAACCCCATACCCGCCAGAGATGCTTAGAGGGCTCAAACATACCTTGTGCGCACCAGGACCCAGAGACCCCATAGAGACTGAGTCAGAACTGCATTTGGGTGTCTCCTGAGGGGTCAGCAGTGGACTGCTTCAGGGGCAGGGGCTCTGGGTGCAGCAGACCTGGGTATGGGAAAAGCCCTCTTGGAGGACGTTGCCATTAACCCACCATAGAGCCACCAGAACTTACACAGGACTGGGGAAACAGACTCTGGGAGGGCACAAACAAAATCTTGTGCTCATCAGGACCCAGGAGAAAGAAGCAGTGGCCCTACAAGAGGCTGACCCAGACTTGCCCATGAGTGTCCAGGAGTCTCTGGCAGAGGTGTGAAATGGTGGTGGCCTGCTGCAGGGTCGGGGGCACTGAGTGTAGCAGTGCTTGCATGGAAAGAGGTTGCCATTATCTTCATTACTTCCACCATAGTTTGGCCTCAGGTCAAATAACCAGGAGGGGACACAACCCCACCCTTCAAGAGAAAATTGGATTAAAGATTTATTGAGCATGGCCCTGCCCATCATAACAAGACCCAGTTTCCCCCTCATCAGTCTCTCCCATTATGAAGTTTCCATAAGCCTCGTATCCTTCTCCATCAGAGGGCAGACAGACTGAAAACCACAATCACAGAAAACTAACCAATCTGACAATGGATCACAGCCTTGTCTAACTCAATGAAACTATGAGCCATGCCCTGTAGGGCGACCCAAGACGGATGGGTCATGGTGATGAGTTCTGACAAAACCAGATCCACTGGAGAAGTGAATGGCAAACCACTTCAGTATTCTTGCCTTGAGAACCCCATGAACGGTATGAAAAATAAAAAGATAGACATTGAAAGATGAACTCACCAGGTTGATAGGTGCCCAATACGCTACTGGAAAAACTAACTCCAGAAAGAATGAAGGGAAGGAGCCAAAGCAAAAACAACACCCAGTTATGGTTTTGAATGGTGATGGAAGTCTGATGCTGTAAAGAGCAATACTGCATAGGAACCTGGAATGTTAGGTCAAGAATCAAGGCAAATTGGAAGTGGTCAAACAGAAGATGGCAAGCGTGAACATAGACATTTTAGGAATCAGTGAGCTATAATGGACTGGAATCGGTGAATTTATCTCAGATGACCATATCTCTACTACTGTGGGCAAGAATCCCTTAGAAGAAATGGAGTAGCCTTCATAGTCAACAAGAGTCTGAAATGCAATATTTGGATGCATTCTCAAAAATGATAGAATGATCTCTGTTCATTTCCAAGGCAAACCATTCAATATCACAGTAATCCAAGTCTATGCCCTGACCAGTACAGTAATGCTAAAGAAGCTAAAGTTGAACGGTTCTGTAAAGACCTAAAGACCTTCTAGAACTAATCATAAAAGATATCTTTTTAATTATAGGGGACTGGAATACAAAAGTAAGAAGTCAAGAGATACCTGGAGTAATGGGAAAATTTGGCCTTGGAGTACAGAATGAAGCAGGGCAAAGGCAAACAGAGTTTTGCCAAGAGAACGCACTGATCATAGCAAACACCCTCTTCCAACAACACAAGAGAAGACTCTACACATGGACATCACCAGATGGTCAATACTGAAATCAGATTGATTATACTCTTTGCAGCCAAAGATGGAGAAGCTCTACACTTCTGATGTCGAAGTCAGCAAAAACAAGACCAGGAGCTGACTGTGGCTCAGATCATGAACTCCTTATTGCCAAATTCAGACTTAAATTGAAAAAAGTAGGGAAAACCACTAGCCCATTCAGGTATGATCTAAATCAAATCCCTTACAATTATACATTGGAAATGGCAAATAGATTCAAAGAATTAGATCTGATAGACAGAGTGCCTGAAAAACTATGGACGGAGGTTCATGACATTGTACAAGAGGCAGGGATCAAGACCATCCCCAAGAAAAACAAATGCAAAAAAGGCAAAATGGTTGTTTGAGGAGGCCTTACAAATAGCTGTGAAAAGAAGAGAAGCGAAAGGCAAAGGAGAAAAGGAAAGATACACCCATTTGAATGCAGAGTTCCAAAGAATAGCAAGGGGAGATAAGAAAGCCTTCCTCAGTGATCAAGGCAAAGAAATAGAGGAAATCAATAGAATGGGAAAGACTAGAGATCTCTTTAATAAAATTAGAGATACCAAGGGAAATTTTCATGTAAAAATGGGCACAATAAAGGACAGAAGTGGTATGGACCTAACAGAAGCAGAAGATATTAAGAAGAGGTGGCAAGAATACACAGAAGAACTGTATAAAAAAGACCTCACGACCCAGATAATCACGATGATGTGATCACTCACCTAGAGCCAGACATCCTGGAATGCGAAGTCAAGTGGGCCTTAGGAAGCATCACTACGAACAAAGCTAGTGGAGGTGATGGAATAGCAGTTGAGCTATTTCAAATCCTAAAAGATGATGCTTTAAAAGTGCTGCACTCAGTATGTCAGCAAATGTGGAAAACTCAGCAGTGGCCATAGGACAGGAAAAGGTCAGTTTTCATTCCAGTCCCAAAGAAAGGCAATGCTAAAGAATGTTCAAACTACCACACAAATGCATTCATCTCACGTACTAGCAAAGTAACATTTAAAATTCTCCAAACCAGGCTTCAACGGTACATGAACCGTGAACTTCCAGATGTTCAAGCTGGATTTAGAAAAGGCAGAGGAACCAGAGATCAAATTGCCAACATCCGCTGGATCATCAAAAAGCAAGAGAGTTCCAGGAAAACATCAACTTCTGTTTTATTGACTATGCCAAAGCCTTTGACTCTGTGGATTAAAACAAATAATGGAAAATTCTGAAACAGATGGGAATACCAGACCACCTGATCTGCCTCCCGAGAAATCTGTATGCAGGTCAAGAAGCAACAGTTAGAACTGGACATGGAACCACAGACTGGTTCCAAACAGGGAAAGGAGTATGTCAAGGCTGTATATTGCCACCCTGTTTATTTAATTTATTTGCAGAATACAGAGGTCCATCTAGTCAAAGCTATGGTTTTTCCAGTAGTCATGTATGGATGTGAGTTGGACTACAAAGAAAGCTGAGTGCTAAAGAATTGATGCTTTTGAACTGTGGTGTTGGAGAAGACTCTTGAGAGTCCCTTGGACTGCAAGGAGATCCAACCAGTCCATCCTAAAGGAAATCAGTCTTGAATATTCATTGGGAGGACTGATGCTGAAGCTGAAGCTCCAATACTTTGGCCTCCTGATGGAAGAACTGACTCATTTGAAAAGACCTTGATGCTGGGAAAGATTGAAGGTGGGAAGAGAAGGGGATGACAGAAGGTGAGATGGTTGAATTTTAATATATAGTAAATCAAAACATAGCCTTTAATAAATGATAAAATAATAATAAAAATACATCTACCAGTATATGCACAATTTGGCAAATGAATTGAATGGCATGCACAGAAACAGATCCTAGTTCATATTATATTGTATTTTAAGATAATATTGGATATCTTAAGTTGATGAATCATTGATGCTAATAGAGTTATCTCTTTGTAAGAAGTCATAATATTTGAATAAATGAATGGGTTTTCCTGGTGGACCGAAAGGTAAAGAATCTGCCTGTAATGTGGGAGACCTGAGGTCGACCCCTGGATTGGGAAGATCTCCTGGAGAAGGGAATGGCAATCCATTCCAGTATTCTTGCCTGGAGAATTAAGATAATACTGGGTATCATAAGTTGATGAAACATTTAATATTGATGCTAATATTAATATTATGATTATGAAAAAGTCAGAACTTTTAGTTGTTCAATCGTGTCAGACTCCTTCCAACCCCGTGGGCTATAGCCCACCAGGCCCCTCTGTCTATGGGATTCTCCCAGCAAGAATACTGGAGTGGGTTGCCATTCCCTTCTCCAAAAACAGAAAAAAAAAGAAGTCATAACAAATAGCTAAAGAAATTAAAAGCTAAATAGAATTAGCTATTTTAAATACAAAAATTAATGTTTTTTTGGTTTTTTTTAAGAAAAATTTTTATTTTGTTTATTTATTTATTTTGTAAAGAAAAAATAGTAATAATAGAACACCTTAAAGAGGAAAAATAGATTTTAGCTGGTCAAAATCAATAATTATTTCATGCTAAACTTATCACATCCAGAACTAAAAACCAGGAGACAAACTGAGTTGGTTATTTTTAATATTATGGTGAATGACAGACATTTAAATATAATAAAATATCATATAAATATGAAAATATCCAGTTGATGTTCGTGTCTGTTGTAAATGTTAATTTTTTAAACAATTTTTATATAGTATGAAGGCCCATAAATTGCAGTTGGTTCCTCCTCCACCCCCACTCTTCCCCCCTTGAAGATTATTCATCAAAGAGCTTGGGAGGTTTGTTGTGTGGAGTCCTCTGTGGTCCACATGATGGATTTTGCCAATTACACATTCATGATCTAACGCAACATGTGCTGTCATCCACCATACTTCATGTAAATGGTTGGATTTGGAGGGCTGATCACATCATATAGGTGGCTGGAGACATTCGTATTTGTTCCCATTCTCACCCACCAAATCAAGTCAATCAAGTCATTTGTTATCAAATCTCAAATATCTAATATCTTTCAAATTTGCTTAGTTTCTTGTTTCTCACTAAACTATCTTAGTTCAAACCATAGTCATCTCCCATCTGAATTAATACTTCATACCTCAGTCTCCTAACTGGTCTCTCTTTTTCCAACCTTATCCCCATTCGATCTCTTCTTTCTGTCCTCAGACTTACAGATGAGCTTTCTAAAATGCTTTAGTAATTATGCCAAGCATGGCCCTGTACCACTCCTCAAACACTAAAACTCTCCACGTCCTTCAGGGTATTGTCTAAATTCCTTTTTGGGGTTTACCAAGTATTTTGTGATGGGATGGCCTCTTATTTTTCTAGTTTTTTTCTATTTCCTATACTTCTAAATAGGTTTCCATACTTTCTCTTCATGCAAATGTACTTCATAAACAATGTATACTCTTATTTTCACATTTAAATTTTGCATAAATGGCAGCATACTGTCCCTGTTCCTTTGCAATTCACTTTTTTTTAGATTTACTTCTTGAATCATGTAGGCCTAGCCCTTTACTGTGCAGCAATCCATTACTTGGGGTGTCCCAGGTGGCCTGGCAGGCTATAGTCCATGACATCACAAAGAGTCAGACACGACTAAGCTAATGAGCACACATACACACACACAATTTGCTTAAAGAAAACTTTATTTCAATAAACCTAATTTATTTGTGTTTCTATTGCAATACCTTTGTATCTCTAGTAACTGGCAAAAAGTTGCTATTCAAAAAAAAGGTTGATATGCATGAAGGCTAAAGACGAAGGAGCTTAAAAATTAAATATCATAAATAAGGATGAGGTTTAAGAAAAAGCAAAGTGCTATAATTTTCAAGTTTTTAACACTTGAATCTTTTCCATTTAAAAATTGTTGACAGTCTAATTTGAGTAAAAGTAGTTTCATAAACTCGTTATCTTTTCTCCTTTCTGAGCTAGTGATTCCTAAACAACATTCTATATTCCACTATGGCTGTCATGAAGAAATCGCCAATAATGCCATGACATGTAAACAAAATTAATTTAAATCTGTATTATAATAAATGTTTGCCAAATAGCACATTTAGAAAGAGGTGGACTATATTTCTGCAAACCCAAACAAGCAGTAAAATGTGGAACAACTTCAAATATTGGGAGATCTTTATTTCTAAAATGTAAGCATATTCTCATCATTATTTATTAACAATAATGGAGATAGATCAGTCAATAATCACAGTCACAGAGTGTGAGGATAAAGTACATTGGGAAATGTCCTCATTAACTAATTCTTCCAATCCTTTGGCACAGGTATTTTCTATGACCTCAACTAACCTTAACTTCTCATTTACTTACATGTTTACTCCTTTAACGTAGAAAAATATAAACATAAATCACCCTAGGAAAAACTAAAAGATACTTGTTTAGCATCCAAACAGAAATCCTTGATGACCTGTGAAATTATAATTTAATTGATAAGGGAATTTTTATTGAATAGAATAAAGGTCCTTAACAACAAAGGGAAATAGGAAAAAAGAGTCATAATGTAATAGTTCTAGTATATTTTTCTACTCACTTAAGATCAACTGAAATAATATATTGGTTAAACCTGAAAAATTTCAGATTGTAGTCTGGTAGATTTTTTATTTATTCTGAGCTTGTTGATAGCATCCACTCAAATCTTTTGTTTTATTCATGTCTTAGGCAATCACTATTGACAATTAGCACCTACTAATTCCAGATCTGTTGACTTAAGAACTCTTTTCATTTACTTAGATTTACTTGCCTTTATTTACAGAGAAGACCTTTGAAAATCAAACACTTAACCACATGCCCACATGATTGAGGAAGAACCGAAAATTCTTGAGTCAAGTACCCTGCAGATAGCTATTGAATAAAAGAATAGATAAACAGAGAGAGATAGAGATAAATAGGTTGGATAAATGACAGATAATAGACAGATGGATAGATACAGATGAAGGAGAAAGATACATGCATGCATACATACATAGATATCATCTGCTTCAAAATCAAGTGTTTCCAATCTTCCAAAATTATTTTATGTAAAGCAATTGCCCCAAATATCAAGGAATCCTGTATTCAATTGACAGTACAAAAATATAACATAAATCCAAATTGTAAATTATTTTTGATAATCCAATATGTTAATTATCAATTCCTTTGTACTCCTGCTGCTTCTAGCATTGTAAATAATTAACAATAGATTTACCTATTTTATGCTCTAGAATTCTGTTACTTATGCTATGCCTTCTTTTTTGAGTTCATTTGGCACAAATACCATATAAGCAATGTGTGTAATCTCATCATTAAAAAAAAAGCCTTCTCACGTATATCACTGCTTCTTGAGGTATAGTTTTCACTGAAAATGATATGTGTAGATTTTCAGACCAATTTTAGTTTATATTCCAAAGATAGCTTAATAGTCCAGATTAAACCAGTGTAAGAACCATCATTATGTAATTTGATATCAAGCGTGAAAGTTCTGAAAAGAAATTTAGAGATGGAGAATAATCTTGGGGAGAAGGGGATGATTAAGAGGAGTCTGATGTATTCCTTGAAATTAAAAGCAAAAACTTAGATGTATTTAACTTTTGCCTAGGCAAAAGTTAAATAAAACCTGGAATAAATTTCTGCGAAAAAAGAGAAGTGTAGAAAAGTGTTTCCTTGGACTCGGCTTCATTTTTCATCTTTTAATTTTTTATTTGAACAATATACATTTTATGAAAAATGGGGATTATATCTAGTATCTAATTATCTGTCCAATAAGCAGATATAGCACTAAGTCTGCAATACATTTTAATTCAATAGACCACCTTGATTTTCATTTTTTTAAAAAGAGACATGCCTACCAGGATTATCCATGTCAAATTCCTGTTTTCAAACTTCCCTTTTCACTTCTGGTTACATAAAATAGGGGGCCGTCTATCTAATTGTACTGTTGACCTTCATTTTTATACCTTCAAGAACAGCCTCGAACCAAGCATTTCTTCCAATCCCTCTGTCTTCAGAGGGCTTCCCTTATGGCTCAGCTGGTAAAGAATCCTCCTGCAATGCGGGAGACCTGGGTTTGACCCCTGGTTGGGAAGATCTCCTGGAGAAGGGAAAGGCTACCCACTCTAGTTATTTTGGCCTGGAGAATTCCATGGACTGTATAGTCCATGGGGTCACAAAGAATAGGACACGACTGAGTGACTTTTACTCCACTCTGTCTTCAAATGTTTTCATTCCATAGTGACATTCTCCAAGCTCTTCAAGCTTCTTTCCTGTTTAAAAAATAGGATAGAAAGAAAATCATTTTGAAAGAAATTATTCTTCCTTTAATCTGCTACACTTATAAACTACTATTCAACAGCTTTTACCTTTCCTCAAAGATCTTATAACATTGGTTTACACTGGCTGACTATGCTTTCTCCCTGTAATTTAGTTTCTTTCTTTACTCCTCCAAATGAACTCTGATAAGAATTACTAATAGTACTCACAGAATAAAAACCCTGCAGACTTCTATCTAAATATGTACCAGCAGCTTTGACCTATCTCTCCTTTGAACTTCAGGATATATATCAAATTTATCTATTAAACATATATCAATCTAAAACTCATTCTAAAAATGAACTTAATAAGTTTCTCTCAAAATCAATTTTTTGCCCTTTATATTTCTCCCTGTTTTTGACATCTTTTGAGTCTAGTTTCCTTCAGGGCAACATTTATCCCCTGGGTTAGGGACTGGTTAAGATAGGAGTGGGGAAGGGAGTTTATTAAGAAGAAGGAGGAATATATCAGTGTTTCTTCACTCCAGCTCTACATTGGCATTACCAAGGAAGTTTTTGGAAAAAACCGATTCCCAAGACACCACTCCCTAATATTCTGATTTAATGTTTCTGCATCCATCTACTGTATGCTGGACACCAGGCTAGTCATCTGGAATAAAATATTGAGCAGGCCAAGTATGCTCTCCACTCTTAGATCTCACATAGTTTTTAGCCTCCTGATGAAAACAAACCGGCAATGACTTTTTAGAATAATAGTAAACACGGTAATGGGATTTCTGAGATGGTGCTAGTAGTAAAGAACCTGCCTGCCAATGCAGGAGACATAAGACGCCGGTTTGATTCCTGAGTTAGGAAAATCACCTCGAGAAGGGCATGGCAACCCACTCCAGTATTCTTGTCTGGAGAATCCCATGGACAGAGCAGCTTGGCAGGCTACGGTCCATAGGGTCACAAGGAATCAGACACGACCAAAGTGACTTAGCACGCAGGCAAGCACTATAATAGAAGATATACAGATGGTTGTTAGAGCACAGACTACCTAACTCAGATTCAGAAGACTAGGAAAGGCCTCTGGAAGAAGTGACTTCCAGAAGAACCAAAGGAATTAGCCAGCCAGAGGTGAGAAGAGCCAGCTGTATGCCCAGAAAGAACATCTTAGAGGTAAGAAGGGAGCATGGCTCAGTGTGAGAAGTGAAAGAAATTCAATGGGTGTGAAACCAGGAACAAGTTAGAGGAAAGTCGTTAGAGCTGAAGTTGGAGAAGCAAGGACATATTATTTTTAGTTCTGAGTCTCTAGGAGAAGACATTAAACATTCCTAACTGGGAGCAAAAATGTCAGTTACAGGTTCATTAGATCATGACTATCATAAACATGGTGGTAAGAAGAAACTTATAAAGGGAATTATAAAGTGTTTTAACAGGAGAAAAAATTATCTTTTGTATTTAAAAAACCTTTTTCAAAATTTTCATTTTCATGTTAGGTCAAATATATTCACAAATCAATAAATTTCCATAAAAGCCTAGAGTCAGTGTTTCTTGTTTGTTTCTTAATTATGTTGTTTTGAAAGGGACGTGTAGGAAGTCCTACATGGATTGCTTACCACCATGTCTTCAAGCTAATAACTTTGTGATGGTGAACTTATTCCTCTTCTTCATCCCAGCAGCCACCAGTTCTTCATGTACCCATCCAAACACAAAGTCCTCTATACTTGTTCTAAATATTTCTAGAATCTACCTTATTCTTTTCATTCTTTTACTACGTGCCTGGTTGTGGTAGGCAGAATAATAGTTCCCCGAAGAGGCCAATATCCTAATCCTAACAACATGCAAGTATGTTACTTTACATGGCAGAAAGGACTTTGCATATGTGAATAAGGTTAAAGGTCTTGAGACAGAGTCATTTTCTTGGATTATCCAGGTTGATGAAATTTAATCATATGAATCTTTAAATGTGGAGATCCTTTTCCATGTATGGTCAGAAAAAGAGACATGATGATGAAAGTCTATTCCTATAGAGACTATATGTATGACTGACTTTGAGGATCAAGAAGAGGATATAAACCAAAGTATGTGTATGACCTCTGAAAGCTTAAAATTTGAGTCCTGGAGACTCCAGAAAGGAAGATAGCCTTCTAGCACCTAGGTTTTTTTTTTCATTTTACAGACTTTATTTTTTAGAGCAGTTTTGGGTTTACAGTAAATTGAGCAGATAATACAGAGGGTTCCAATAGACTCCATTCCCAACCCTCCTCCAAGTTTTCCTGTGACTGACATCTCTTGTATTAGTGTAGTACAGTTATTCACATCACATTTACATTGTGCTTGTGCTCAATTCTGTCCGACTCTTTACAACCCCATGGACTATATCCCACCAGGCTCCTCTGTCCATGGAATTTTCCAGGCAAGAATACTGGAATGGGTTGCCATTTCCTATGCCAGGGGATCTTCCCAAATCAGGAATCAAGTCTCCTGCATTGGAAGGCAGGTTCTTTACCACTATGCCCCCCAAAATTGATGAACCACTATAGATACACTATAACTAATTAAAGCCTATCATTTACAGTAGGGTTCACTATTGGTGTTGTATAGCTCTGTGGATTTCAACCAATGTATAATGTCATATAATCACTATTAAAGTATCATACGTAAACCATTAACTGTGAATTCAGATGTTCAAGCTGGATTTTGAAAAGGCAGAGGAACCAGAGATCAAATTGCCAATATCCGCTGGATCATGGAAAAAGCAAGAGAGTTTCAGAAAAATATCTATTTCTGCTTTATTGACTATGCCAAAGCTTTTGACTGTGTGGATCACCACAGACTGTGTAAAATTCTTCAAGAGATCAGACTTGAAGTAACAACATGCAAGTATGTTACTTTACATGGCAGAAAGGACTTTGCATATGTGAATCAGGTTAAAGGTCTTGAGACAGAGTCATTTTCTTGGATTATCCAGGTTGATGAAATTTAATCATATGAATCTTTAAATGTCGAGATCCTCTTCCATGCATGGACCTGCCTCTTGAGAAATCTGTATACAGGTCAGGAAGCAACAGTTAGAACTGGACTTGGAACCACAGACTGGTTCCAAATTGGGAAAGGCTATATGTTGTCACCATGCTTATTTAACTTATATGCAGAGAACATCATGAGAAACACTGGGCTGGAAGAAGCACAATCTGGAATCAAGATGGCCAGGAGAAATATCAATAACCTCAGATATGCAGATGACACCACCCTTATGGCAGACAGTGAAGAGGAACTAAAGAGCCTCTTGATGAAAGTGAAAGAGGAGAGTGAAAAAGTTGGCTTAAAGCTCAACATTCAGAAAACTAAGATCCTGGCATCTGGTCCCATCACTTCATGGGAAATAGATGGGGAAACAGTGGAAACACTGGCTGACTTTATTTTGGGGGGCTCCAAAATCACTGCAGATGGTGACTGCAGCCATGAAATTAAGAGACGCTTGCTCCTTGGAAGAAAAGTTATGACCAACTTGGACAGCTTATTAAAAAGCAGAGACATTACTTTGCCAACAAAGGTCCATCTAGTCAAGGCTATGGTTTTTCCAGTGGTCATGTATGGATGCGAGAGTTGGACTATAAAGAAAGCTGAGCACCGAAGAATTGATGCTTTTGAACTGTGGTGTTGGAGAAGACTCTTGAGAGTCCCTTGGACTGCAAGGAGATCCAACCAGTCCATCCTAAAGGAAATCAGTCCTGAGTGTTCATTGGAAGGACTGATGCTGAAGCTGAAACTCCAATATGCTGGCCACCTGATGTGAAGAACTGACTCACTGGAAAAGACCCTGATGCTGGGAAAGATTGAAGGTGGGAAGAGAAGGGGATGACAGAGGATGAGATGGTTGGATGGCATCACTGACTCAATGGACATGAGTTTGATTAAACTCTGGGAGTTGGTGATGGACAGGGAGGCCTGGTGTGCTGCAGTTTATGAAGTCGCAAAGAGTCGAACATGACTGAGTAACTTAACTGAACTGAACTGAAAGTATCATAAAGATTAGTTTCACTGCCCTATAAATTCCCAGTGCCCCATCTATTCAACCCTCCTCCTCTCTCCTTGAAACCCTGGCAACTACTAATTCTTTTATTGTCTCAGTGATCTTATCTTTTTCAGAATGTCATATAGTTAGAATTATACAGGACAGGCTTTTCATTATAGTTCTTTCACTAAGGAATATGCACTAAAATGTCCTCATTATCTATTCCTGGCTTGATCACTCATTTATTTTTATTGCTGAATCATATTCCGATGTATTGGAGAGAGAAATGGCAACCCACTCCAGTATTCTTGCTGGAAAATTCCATGGACAGAGGAGTGTGGTAGGCTATAGTCCATGGGGTCACAAACAGTTGGACACAACTTAGCAACTGAGTATGCACACACTCATTCCACAGTATTGGTGTACTAAAATTTGTGTACCCATTTACCTTTTGAAGGACATCTTGGTTGCTTCCAGTTTCTAATAATAATGAATAAAACTTTTATAAACATCTGTGTGCAATTTTTTATGTATATACTTTTTCAACTCATTTAAATAAATGCCTGGGAGCACATTGCTGGATCACAGAGTAAAAATACATTTACCTTTTTAAGATTCTGCCAAACTGCCTCTTAAAGTGGCTGTATTCCCAACAACAATGAATGAAAGTTTCTATTATTCCTATCTTTCTCAGGATTTGATACTATCAGATTTTTTTTTAATTTTAGCTATTCTAATAGGCAATAAGTAATGACTCATTCTTGTTTTAATTTGTAATTCCTTTATGATATAAAATGTTGAGCACCTTTTCATAAGCCTACTGCCATTGGTATATCTTCTTGGTAAGGTGCCTATTCAGGCTTTCTCTTATTTTTTAATGGGGTTGTTTGTTTTCTTATTGTTGAGTTTTAAGAACTTTTTGCATATTTTGGATAATTTTTTTTATCAGATATCTTTCGCAAACATTTTCTCCCAGTCTGTGGCTTGTATTCTCATTCTTTTGATATTGTCTTTCACAGAGCAGAAGTTTTGTTTTGTTTTGTTTTGTTTTTTCCGATGAAGTCCAATTTTATCAATTTTTTTAAAATTCATTGATTGGTTTTGGTGAGCAAAACTTACCAAACTTCAAATTACCTACATTTTTTCTGATGTCATCTTTTAAAAGTTTTAGAGTTTTGCATTTTACAGTTAGGTCTAGGATGCATTTTGAACTAATTTTGGTAAAAGGTGTAAGGTCAGTGTCTAGATTTTTGGTATTCTGCATGTAGCTATCCAGTTGTTCCAGACCATTTATTTAAAAGACTGTCCTTTCTCTATGGAACTGCCTTAATGCATTTGAAAAAGATCAGTTGGTGTATATGTGTATGCTATTTTAGGGCTGGCTGTTCTGTTCTATTATTACCAACTTGTCTATTCTTTCACCAATACCACACTGTCTTGGTTATTGTAGTTCTCTAGAACGTCTTGAGGTTGGGTGATGTCAGTTCTCCAACTTTGATCTTCTTGTGTAGTGTTACATTGGCTATTCAGGGTCTTTTGCTCTGACATATACTTTTTTTTTTAATTTTTTTTTATTATTTTTGGCTGCACTGGGTCTTCATTGCTGTGCCTGGGCTTCAGTAGTCGTGCTGCATGGGCTTTGTTGCTTTGTGCATGAAGCTTCCCAGACCAGGGATTGAACCCATGTCCCCCACATTGGCAGGCAAAGTCTTAACCATGGAACCACCAGGGAAGTCCCCACATACATTTTAGAATCAGTTCGTTGCTATCAACAAAATAAATTGCTGAAATTTTGATTGGGATCGCTTGCACGTATAGATAAAGAATCTGCCTGCAATGCAGGAAACCTGCATTCAATCCCTGGGTCGGAAAGATACCCTGGAGAAGGAAATGGCTACCCACTTCAGCATTCTAGCCTGGAGAATCCCCATGGACAGAGGACCCTGGCGGGCTACAGTCCATGGGGTCTCAAATAGTCAGACACGACTGAGCGACTAAGCATGCACATAGGTCAAGTTGGAAGAACTGACATCATGATAGTATAGAATCATTCTATCCAGGAGCATGAAATATCTCATTTATTTATTCTTCTGTGATTTCTTTTATTGGAGTTTCATAGTTTTCTTTACATAGATTGGTATATATATTGTTTGATTTATATCTAAATATTTAATTCGGGGTGCTAGTAAAATGGCAGTATATTTTTAATTTTAAATTCCAATTGTTCATTCCAGTTGACATTCATATTGACATTTGTGTATTAACGCTATATCCTGCAACTTCCCTGTGTCAGTTTCAGGAATTTTTTGTTGTTATTGTTGACTCTTTAGCATATTGTACATAGACATTCATGTCATCTGCAGACAGTTTTACTTCTCTTTCCCAAACTGTATAGTTTTATCTCCTTTTCCTATCTTACTGAATTATGTAGGACTTCCAGTGTGGTATTGAATAGAAATGGTAAGAAAAGACATCCTTGGCTTGTTCTTGATATTTGGGGGAAAGCATCTAGTTTCCCACCATTTGGTATATTAGCTGTGGTGGTTTTATAGATGTTGTTTATCCAGTTGAAAGAGTTGCTTGCCATTGTTATTTCCCTTAGGGTTTATATCAAAGGATGTTAGATTTTTGTCAAAGGATTTTTCAGCATCTATTTATATAATCATATGAATTTTCTTCTTTGGCCTATTGATGTGGCTGATTTCATTAATTTTCAAGTGTTGAACCAGTCTTGACTTTACCTGGAATAAATACCACTTGGGTCAATGTATGTAATTCTTTTTTTGGGGGGGGCGGAGCTGGAAATGTTGTTGTTTACATTTGCTATTATATTATTGAGAATTTCAATGTTCATGAGAGATATTAGTCTGTAGCTTTCTTTCTGTGTAATTTCTTTATATGCTTTTCATATTAGGGCAAAACTGGTCTCATAGGACAAATCAGGCAGTATTCACTCTGCTTCTTTTTTCTGGAAAAAACTGTAGAGAATTGGTATCAATTTTTTTCTTATATGTTTATTATTTGCTCTAATTTTATTACTGCTCTTAATCTATGTGCTTAACTCGTGCCACTTGGCTGTCAGGATCTCAGTTCCCTCACCAGGGTTTGAACCTGAGTCACATTAGTTGAAGTTCAGAATCCTAACCGACTTGCTTCATTTTATAATGCTCTTCTTTCTCTAGCTTCCTAAGGTGGAAGCTTAGATTACTGATTTTTGGTCTTCCTTTTTTCCTAATGAATACACAGGATGCTATAAATTTCCCTCTACACACTGCTTCTGCTGCATTCCATAAATGTTTATATTTTGTTTTATCTTTCACTTAGTTCAGAATACTTTTATACTTTCTTGTTATTTATTCTTTTGACTCTATGTTATTTACAAGTGTGTTTTTTAAACTCCAAGTGAAATTTCCTAGCTATCGTTCTATTACTGATTTCTAGTTTAATTCCACTGTGTTTTCAGAGCATTTTTTTTTTTAATGATTTCTTACCTTTTAAACTTGTTAAAGTATGTTCTATGGCCCAGAATGTGATCTGTTTTGGTGAATATTCCACGTGACCTTGAAAAGTATGTGTATTCTGCTGTTATAAAATAAAATATTCTATGAATGTCAATTAGACCCAGTTGATTGATGGTGCTGTTCAGCTCAATTATATCCTTACTAATTTTCTGCTGGCTGGACCTGTGAATTACTGATAGAGGGATGTTGAAGCTTCAACTATAACAGTGAATTTAACTATTTTTCATTGCACTTTTATCAATTTTTACCTCATGTAATATCATGCATTTTAGGCACATACATATTAAGAGTTGTTATGTATTTTTGGAGGATGGACCTATTTTTCATTGTACAATGCCCATCTTATCCCTGATAACTTTTCTTGTTCTGAACTCTGCTTTTTCCTAAAATTAACTTTGATACTCCAGCTTTCTTTTGATTTGTGATAACATGGCATAGTTTTTCTAATTTAAATTGAGAATTTATGTGATTTCTTTCTTTTTCTCACTTGGGATATCAATTCTTTTCTTCTTTATATTTTTCAGTAGTTTTCCTAGAGTTTGCAGTATACATTGACAACTAACCTAAGTCCATTTTCTAATAAAATTTTACCACTTCACAGAGTTTAGGTTTCCTGATAACAGAGAATTTCCAATTCCTCTGTCCAGTCCTTTATAATATTCCTACCATTCATTTCACTTTTCCATACATGGGAAATTACCCAATGCATCTTTGCTATAATTATTTTGAACAGTTATCTGTAACATCAATTAAGAATAAGAAAGTTAAAGCCTTTATTTTACCTTCTTTTATTTCTCCTTTAATGGTTTTCATTTCTTTACATAAATCTGGGATTCTGTTTCATAATATTTTCTTTTTCTCTGAAAAGTTGATTTCACCATTCCTTGCAAGGCAACAATTCCTTGATTTTATTTTTCTGAGAAATCTACTGGCAACAATTCTCTGAAAAATTGGTTTTCTCCTTCAACTTTGAATAATAATTTCACTGGATACAAAATTGTTGGCTGATGGATGTTATTTCTTTCCGCATTTAAATGTTTAACTCTACATCCCTCTCTCTTATTACTTGCTTGTTTTGTAATAACATCCTTAATTTCTAGACAACGAGGCTGATGTCAGACTTACAACCTACAGAACTATGATATTATAAATCTGTATTGTTATAAGCCACAAGTTTGCAGTAATTTGTTATGACAGCAATGGAAAACTAATAGCGCTAGTTCAGATCTTCAATATCATTTAGCTTAAGTAGCGTCTAACTGATCATTCTATCTCAAGGCTCATCCTCCTCAAACCCATCTTTGATATTGATATCAGATGATTGATCAAATCTAAAGTTAGACAATGACTTAGAAATCTACTTAAATCTCTGTAGGCTACAAAATAACTACCAAACATCACAATATAAAATATGAAGCCCTCCATGACTTGGCCCCACCTACCTATTTTACTTCAGTTTTTATCATACATTCACTTTATCTTTTCATCATACCAGATTGCTTACAACCTATACTAATATTCTTTGATTTCAAGCAAGCAGAAATGACACCTGCTTAATTTAACAAAAATGGAATTTATAAAAAGAGTTCTAGATTAAATAGTTTAAAAAAAAATCTTGGAAAATGAAGATCTCTCTAGAAAGTAAAAAAGTGAGTGTTAGTTGCTCAGTCTTTTCCAACTCTTTGTGACCCCATGAACTGTAGCCTCTGTCCGTGGAATTCTCCAGGGAAAGCTGGCATCAAATAAACCTCACCAGTACCAACTACCATTTCTTTTCCTGTGTCTGTTCAAGCCTTAAATTCTTAGAATACAGAGGAGGGAATTGGCTTATTTTATGTCAAAAGTCCTTACTTCTCTCCACTCTCACTATCTCCATGTGCAATCCATGTGGTCAGGGACTGAGGTCTATAGCCCACAGGGAAAAAAAAAAGAGAAAGAGAGAGAAGATATTGGGCAGACAAAAATAAGAGCTTTATACATATTATGTGGTTTACAAATTCATTAAAAACACTGAACTTCTCTTTATAAATACAGTAATGATCTCGAGTATCTGATATGCTTATGCACACAATTTTCCCAACATCCTACTCCCATAGACTAGTGGATATAGACTCAATTGTGGGGAGTCTATATCCACTGTTTTAGTCATTCACACCCCAAAGCATGTCACTTTGAATCAGTCCAACCTGAAAAAACAACCAACCAAAATCAGTATCCCAGTTACTGCTACATCAACCAGGCAACTAGGTACTATAAAAACTAACTTTTGCTAATTTAAGTAGAAAAAAAAAAAATTGAAAGAAAATTGAGTAACTAAGACAGTGATCAGGAAGGCTGGAATGCAGCTCAGAAAATGGCAGTTCAAATTCAATCTAAGTAGTCAGAGCAGTAGCTGTGACCATACAGTTGAACCCACCAGTAAGAACACCATGGGCCACTATCAAAGGCTTTGATGGCTGGAGTTAAAACTTGATTTACTTGCCACTCTCAGCTACATATTGGATGTGGTTACTGACACTGCCAAAATGGATTTTCCATTGTCTTCAATTCTTCACAATATTTAGTTCCTTATACAAAATTCAAGACAAATGAGTTTTATGTCACCATGCCTTAGTGCACCCCCCTCCTCTGCATCACTCTCTCCTTCTGGGAAGCTCATTTTTCAAAATCTAGCTCAACAGTATCCTGTGACAATATCCATCCAATAGAATTTCAAAACCGAGCTCAACAGTATCCTGTGGCAGTATCCATCCAGTAGAATTAATCATTCCTTCCTTCGTGTCATCTATGTCCCTAGTACCCCGTTACAGCATTAGCAATACCATATTGCAATGATTTATTTGTAAGATTGCAGTTTTTACCAAATAACCAGTGCCTCAGCAACAGACTCCATAGTTTATTTATCTGTGCATTCTCCAGCACAGTGTCTAACATATTATAGGTGCGAGAGTGATTTAATACTGAGAAGATACCATCCTCCTCATTTTCATGTCAATCCTGGGGACTCTCCAGTGTGTTTTGTAAAGGCTTCCCTGGTAGCTCACATGGTAAAAAGTCTGCCTGCAATGAGGGAAGCCCGGGTTCAATCTCTGGGTTGGGAAGATCCCCTGGAGAAGGAAATGGCAACCCACTCCAGTATTCTTGCCTGGAGAATTCCATGGACAAAGGAGCCTGGCAGGCTATAGTCCGTGGGTCACAGAGAGTCAGACATGAGTATTTTGTAAAGGACTTCCATATTTTTATTTGTTTATTTATTTTGGGCTGAGCTAGATCTTCATTGCTGTGTGTGGGCTTTCTCTAGTTGCAGTGATCAGGAGCTACCCTCTAGTTGTGATGGGCAGGTTTACCGTTGTGGCTTCTCCTGTCGTAGATCACAGGTCTAGGCGTGGTGTCAGTACTTGTGGCGCAGGGGCTTGGTGGCCCTGTGGAAAGTGGAGTCTTCCCAGACCAGAGATCGAACCTGTGTCCTCTGCACGGCAGGTGTATTCTTAACCACTGGACCACCAGGGAAGTCCCCCTAAATTTTACAAATGGATTAAGTTGATTTTTTTTAGATTAAAGTTAAAGATATAGATATAGATAGATAGATACATACATACATACAAACCAAGCAAAGCTATCCTTGTATGTAGGCAGAGTGGACTTGGGCTTGAAGGCACCTTCCTCAGATAGGACCTCCACTACCTTTGAGGATATCCCATTGGTCCTGCAAAGATCCTTATTAAAATACAAATATCCAGATATATCATCAGTAGGTTATTAGATAACTGTAGAGCCCAACAGTATGTGAGAAGTGAAAACAGAGAAAACGAGGATAAGAAAGCTCTGGGGTTTAAACTCTACAAGGTGGAGAGAGGTGAGTAAGTGTCCCAGTTTAGAGGTGGGGTTGGTGCCATTGACCAAAAAAGCACTAGGTAATTAGAATATGAGTTTAACTTCACCTGTGTTACAATTTTGCCCAGATCAATTCAGCCCTAACCAAAGATAAGTGCAACCTTTGAGAGCCTAGAAAACAAATTTCACCCTGTTTCTTGAGTCTCTAATGTGAGAATACATTTACATTTTGAATATTAATATGATAATTTCAGTTTTTAGGTAGCTTTTTAATAAAACATAGAAGGATGCTAAGAAATATTCACAGTTATGAGTGGAAATAGAGAAGTATAGTATATTCCTAACAACAACGCAAATAAAAATACAGTAAAAAATGAAATTCAAACAATAGTACAAAATGAAATCATGATTATAGGGACTGAGTTTTGAAAAGAAATCATGTATTAAAGCAACAACTGAGGTTCAATTCTCAGCACTCTTAAGGGTTATACACAGGCTAAACTTGGGGGCTTCCCATGTGGCATTAATGGTAAAGAGCCTGCCTGCCGATACAGGAAATGCAAGAGACCCAGGTTCAATCCCTGGGTTGGGAAGATCCCCTGGAGTAGGAAATGACACCCCACTCCAGCATTCTTGCCTGGAAAATTCCATGGGCAAAGGAGCCTGGCGGGATACAGTCCAGGGGGCTGTAAAAAGTCAGACAAGACTGAGTGACAGAGCATCGTGCATGCACTAGGCTAAACTTTAATAACTTTGAAGGATAAGGAGGAAAAACTAAACCAGTAGTTTTGTTTTGTTTTTTTTTTTTTAATTTTTTTATTAGTTGGAGGCTAATTACTTCACAACATTTCAGTGGGTTTTGTCATACATTGATATGAATCAGCCATAGATTTACACTTATTCCCCATCCCGATCCCCCCTCCCATCTCCCTCTCCACCCGATTCCTCTGGGTCTTCCCAGTGCACCAGGCCCGAGCACTTTGTCTCATGCATCCCACCTGGGCTGGTGATCTGTTTCACCATAGATAGTATACATGCTGTTCTTTTGAAACATCCCACCCTCACCTTCTCCCAGAGAGTTCAGAAAATTACTAGAGCTAATCAATGAATATAGTAAAGTTGCAGGATATAAAATTAACACACAGAAATCCCTTGCATTCCTATATACTAACAATGAAAAAACAGAAAGAGAAATTAAGGAAACAATACCATTCACCATTGCAACAAAAAGAATAAAATACTTAGGAGTATATCTACCTAAAGAAACAAAAGACCTATACATAGAAAACTATAAAACACTGATGAAAGAAATCAAAGAGGACACAAACAGATGGAGAAACATACCGTGTTCATGGATTGGAAGAATCAATATTGTCAAAATGGCTATTCTACCCAAAGCAATCTATAGATTCAATGCAATCCCTATCAAGCTACCAACGGTATTTTTCACAGAACTAGACCAAAGAATTTCACAATTTGTATGGAAATACAAAAAACCTCGAATAGCCAAAGTAATCTTGAGAAAGAAGAATGGAACTGGAGGAATCAACCTGCCTGACTTCAGACTCTACTACAAAGCCACAGTCATCAAGACAGTGTGGTACTGGCACAAAGACAGAAATATAGACCAATGGAACAGAATAGAAAGCCCAGAGATAAATCCACGAACCTATGGACACCTTATCTTTGACAAAGGAGGCAAGGATATACAATGGAAAAAAGACAACCTCTTTAACAAGTGGTGTTGGGAAAACTGGTCAACCACTTGCAAAAGAATGAAACTAGAACACTTTCTAACACCATACACAAAAATAAACTCAAAATGGATTAAAGATCTAAATGTAAGATCAACTTGCTTTTATAATAGTAGAAAAAAAATTTAATGAATGCCTTTAAAATTTTAGTTACTTTCTGTTTATTTGCTGTCTGCTCACAACTGAAGCAAATTAGCACCCACAGACATGGACACCTGAATAAAATAAGAATTAGTTGACTTATAGAGCCATGACCCACTCTCCTCACACAAAAAGTTGTTCATCACACTCACCTGTGCATGCCTGCATGTTAAGTCCCTTCAGCTGTGTCTGATTCTTTGTGACCCTATGGCATTTAGTCCACCAGGCTCTTCTGTCCATGGGGATTCTCCACACAAGAATACTGGAGTGGGTTACCATGCCCTCCTCCAGGGGATTGTCCCTGACCCAGGGATCGAACCCACAACTCTTATGTCTCCTGCACTGGCAGTCAGATTCTTTACCACTGACGCCACCTGGGAAGCCCAGAAGACTACAGATAATAAAAGAAGCCAGAGGAAGTATTGTCAGAAGATCACTACCTAAACCTGGCAATAATTAAAGCAAGACCAAGATCTTATTTATAAACTAGATATAAACAAATTTTTTGCTTAAATAACCTTGGCTGGGCATATCTTTATTTATATTTACATTAGATTTTACTTTTTTAATAATAATAAAATGAGTAGATGGTGACTGCAGCCATGAAATCAGAAGACGATTGCTTCTTGGCAGGAAAGCCAAGACAAACCTGTGTTGAGAAGCAGAGACATCACCCTGCCAACAGAGGTGCATATAGTCAAGGCTGTGGTTTTCCCAGAGGTCACGTACGGTTGTGAGAGCTGGACCGTGAGGAAGGCAGAGAGCCAAAGAATTGATGCCTTCAAACTGTGGTGCTAGAGAAGACTCCTGAATGTCCCTTGGACAGCACGGAGATCAAACCAGTCAATCCTAAAGGAAATCAACTCTGAATACTCATTGGAAGGACTGATGCTGAAGCTGAAGCTCCAGTATTTTGATCACGTGATGCAAAAACCCAACTCAGTGGAAAGGTCTGTGATGCTTGGAAAGACTGAGGACAGAAGGAGAAAAGGGTGTCAGAGGATAAGATAGCTAGATGGTATCACCAATGCGATAGACATGAACTCAGGCAAACTCTGGGAGATGGTGAGGGATAGGGAGGCCTGGTGTGCTGCAGTCCATGGGGTCTCAAAGAGCCAGACATGACTGGATGACTGAACAACAACAGAGATTTTTCATAGCAATTAACACTGAATATTGGGGAAAGAAGTTTTAAAGCATCAAATAAATAAACCCTTAAAATATAGTATAAAGCATAAAATAATCCTATAATGGAAACAATCTAAAAAAGAATGTGTGTGTATGTGTGTGTGTGTGTGTGTGTTCTGGTCTTCCCTGGAGGCTCAGATGGTAAACAATCTGCCTGCAATTCGGAAACCCAGGTTGCATCCCTGGGGTGGAAGATGCCCTGTAAAAGCGAATGGTTACCCACTCTAGTATTCTTGCCTGGAGAATTTCATGGACAGAGAAGCCTGACAGGCTACAATACATGGGTCGCAAAGTGTTGAACACAACTGAACAACTAGCAATTTCACTTTTCACTTTCATGAAGAATATATATGTGTATATATATATGTATAATATGCATTTATAACTGAATCATTTTGCTATACACCTAAAACACTGTAAATCAACTATACTTCTATTGAAAAAATATATAAAGTATGAAATAAATTTAGAGTCTAAAGGTGGATGGAATGACGACTGATCTTTTCCAGTCCTGTGGCCACTGCTGAGTTTTCCAAATTTGCTGGCATATTGAGTGCAGCACTTTCACAGCATCATCTTTCAGGATTTGAAGTAGCTCAACTGGAATTCCATCACCTCCACTAGCTTTGCTCATAGTGATGCTGCTAAGGCTCACTTGACTTCACATTCCAGGATGTCTGGCTCTAGGTGAGTGATCACACCATCATGATTATCTGGGTCATGAAGATCTTTCCTGTATAGTTCTTCTGTGTATTCTTGCCACCTCTTCTCAGTATCTTCTGCTTCTGTTAGGTTCATACCATTTCTGTCCTTTATCGAGCCCATATTTGCATGAAATGTTCCCTTGGTATGTCTAATTTTCTTGAAGAGATCTCTAGTCTTTCCCATTCTATTGTTTTCCTCTATTTCTTTGCACTGATCACTGAGGAAGGCTTTCTTATCTCTCCCTGCTAGTCTTTAGACCTCTGGATTCAAATGGGTATATCTTTCCTTTTCTCCTTTTCTTTTTGCTTCTCTTCTTTTCACAGCTCTTTGTAAGGCCTCCTCAGCCATTTTGCCTTTTAGCATTTCTTTTTATTGGGGATGGTCTTGATCCCTGTCTCCTGTACAATGTCATGAACCTCCATCCATAGTTCATCAGGCACTCTATCAGTTCTAGTCCCTTAAATTTATTTGTCACTTCCACTGTTAATCATAAGAAATTTGACTTAGGTAATACCTAAATGGTTTAGTGGTTTTCCCCATTTTTTTTCAATTTAAGTCTGAATTTGGCAATAAGGAGTTCATGATCTGAGCCACAGTCAGCTCCTGGTCTTGTTTTTCTGACTGTAGAGAGCTTCTCCATCTTTGTCTGCAAAGAATATAATCAATCTGATTTCCGTGTTGGCCATCTGGTGATGTCCACGTGTAGAGTCTTCTCTTATGTTGTTGGAAGAGGGTGTTTGCTATGACCAATGCATTCTCTTGCCAAACCCTATTACCCTTTGCCCTGCTTCATTCTGTACTCGAAGGCCAAATTTGCCTGTTACTCCAGGTGTTTCTTGACTTCCTACTTTTGCATTCCAGTGCCCTGTAATGAAAAGCACATATTTTGGGGGTGTTAGTTCTGGAAGGTCTTGTAGGTCTTCATAGAACCATTCAACCCTAGCTTCCTCAGTGTTACTGGTCAGGACATAGACTTGGATTGCCATGATATTGAATGGTTTGCCTTGGAAACGAACAGAGATCATTCTGTCGTTTTGGAGATTGAATCCAAGTACTGCATTTTGCACTCTTGTTGACTATGATGGCTATTCCATTTCTTCTAAGGGATTTCTGCCTACTGTAGTAGATATAATGGTTATCTGAGTTAAATTCACCCATTCCAGTCCATTTTAGTTCGCTGATTCCTAGAATGTCAACATTCACTGTTGCCATCTCCTGTTTGACCACTTCCAATTTGCCTTGATTCATGGACTTAACATTCCAGGTTCCTATGCAATATTGCTCTTTACAGCATCAGATATTGCTTCTATCACCAGTCACATCCACAACTGGGTGTTCTTTTTGCTTTGGCTCTATCCCTTCATTCTTTCTGGAGTTATTTCTCCACTGATCTCCAGTAGCATATTGGGTACCTACTGACCTAGGTAGTTCCTCTTTCAGTATCCTATCTTTTTGCCTTTTCATACTGTTCATGGGGTTCTCAAGGCAAGAATACTGAAGTGGTTTGCCATTTCCTTCTCTAGGGGACCACATTTTGTCAGAACTCTCCACCATGACCCATCCCTATTGGGTGGCCCTACACGGCATGACTTAGTTTCATTGAGTTAGACAGGCTGTGGTCCATGTAATCAGATTGGCTAGTTTTCTGTGATTTTGGTTTTAGTTGTCTGCCTTCTGATGCCCTCTCTAAGCACCTACCATCTTAGTGGGTTTTCTCTTACCTTGGACGTGGGGTATCTCTTCATGTGTAGTTCTGTGGAGAAGAAAGAATGCTCAGACTACCGCACAATTGCACTCATCGCACATGCTAGTAAAGTAATGCTCAAAATTCTCCAAGCCAGGCTTCAGCAATACAGGAACCATGAACCTCCAGATGTTCAAGCTGGTTTTAGAAAAGGCAGAGGAATCAGAAATCAAATTGCCAACATCCGCTGGATCTTCGAAAAAGCAAGAGAGTTCCAGAAAAAATATCTATTTCTACTTTATTGACTATGCCAAAGCTTTTGACTATGTGGATCACAGTAAACTGTGGAAAATTCTGAAAGCTATGGGGCTACCAGACCACCTGACCTGCCTCTTGAGAAACCTGTTTGCAGGTCAGGAAGCAACAGTTAGAACTGGACATGGAACCACAGACTGGTTCCAAATTGGGAAAGGAGTACATCAAGGCTGTATATTGTCACCCTGCTTATTTAACTTATATGCAGAGTACATCATGAGAAACGCTGGGCTGGAAGAAGCACAAGCTGGAATCAAGATTGCCAGGAGAAATATCAATAACCTCAGATATGCAGATGACACCACCCTTATGGCAGAAAGTGAAGAAGAACTAAAGAACCTCTTGATGAAAGTGAAAGAGGAGAGTGAAAAAGTTAGCTTAAAGCTCAACATTCAGAAAACTAAGATCATGGTATCCAGTCCCATCACTTCATGGTGAATAGATGGAGAAACAGTGGAAACAGTGGCAGAATTTATTTTGGGGGGCTCCAAAATCATTGCAGATGGCAATTGCAGCCATGCGATTAAAAGACGCTTGCCCCTTGGAAGAAAAGTTATGACCAATCTAGACAGCTTATTAAAAAGCAGAGACATTATTTTGCCAACAGTAGTCTGTCTAGTCAAGTCTATGGTTTTTCAGTAGTCATGTATGGATGTGACAGTTGGACTATAAAGAAAGCTGAGCATCAAAGAATTAATGCTTTTGATCTGTGGTGTTGGAGAAGACTCTTGAGAGTCCCTTGGCCTGCAAGGAGATCCAACCAGTCCATCCTAAAGGAAATCAGTCCTGAGTGTTCATTGGAAGGTCTGTTGTTGAAGCTGAAACTCCAATACTTTGGCCACCTGATGCAAAGCTCTGACTCATTTGAAAAGACCCTGGGAAAGGAAGGCAGGAGGAGAAGGGGATGACAGAGGATGAGGTAGTTTGATGGCATCACCAATTCAATGGACATGAGTTTGGGTAAACTCTGAGAGTTGGTGATGGACAGAGAGGCCTGGTGTGCTTCGGTCCATGGGGTCACAAAGAGTCAGACACGACTGAGTGACTGAACTGAAAGGTGGATGGGTTTTTAAACTCTTTTTGCCTGTCAAGTCACTGTTAAGGAGGAAAATGAGGCCCAGAAAAAATTTCACTTCCTCAGCATCACACTCTAATGGCAGAACATAAAGAGGAATTAATTAAACAGCCTGTTGATGAGGGTGAAAGAAGAGAGTGAAAAAGTTGGCTTAAAACTCAACATTTAGAAAACTAAGATCATGGTATTTGGTCCCATCACTTCATGGCTAATAGATGGGAAATAAGTGGAAATAGTGACAGATTTTATTTTCTTGGGATCCCAAATCATGGTAGATGGTGACTGCAGCCACGAAATTAAAAGACACTTGCTCCTTGGAAGAAAAGCTATAATAAACTTAGACAGCATATTAAAAAGCAAAGTTATCACTTTGCTCACAAAGGTCCAGATAGTCAAAGTTACGGTTTACCCAGTAGTCATATACGGATGTGAGAATTGGACCATAAAGGAGGCTGAGTGACAAAGAATTGATGCTTTTGAACTGTGGTGCTGGAGAAGACTTGAGAGTCCCTTGGACCACAAGGAGATCAAACCAGTCAATCCTAAAGGAAATAAACCCTGAATATTCACTGGAAGGACTGATGCTAAAGCTGAAGCTGCAATACTTTGGCCATCTGATGAGAAGAGCTGACTCATTGGAAAAGATCTTGATGCTGGGAAAGATTGAGGGCAAAATGTGAAGGGGGTGACAGAAGATGAGATGGTTGGATGGCATCACCAACTCAATGGACATGAATTTGAGCAACTCTGGGAGAGAGTGAAGAACAAGGAAGCATGGCTTGCTGAGGTCCATGGGGTCAGTGACTGAAGAACAAGACCTTCTAGGACTAACACCCACAAAAGATGTGCTTTTCATTACAGGACACTGGAATGCAAAAGTGGGAAGTCAAGAAACACCTGGAGTAACAGGCAAATTTGGCCTCGGAGTACAGAATGAAGCAGGGCAATGGCTAATAGAGTTTTGCCAAGAGAACAAGCGTCAGACAGTAGTCAAGTTGAGAACTCTTGAATCCCAGTGCATGCTTATAAGCCAGGCAAACCATAGCCCTTAGATTAAAACAGACCTGCCATCTGTTTTTGCTTTCACTACATAGTTTATATGTTTTAAGAGTTTAAAATAATAAATGAGGTATATGAAAATTATGTGAAATTCAGACTTCAGTGTGTATTTATACAGTTTTATTAGAAAATAGATACACCTATTCTTTTGTGTATTGGCTGTGACTGCTCTCACACAACAAAGAAAGTAGTTGTAACAACGACTACCACCCACAAAGCCAAAGATATTTACCATATGGCTCTTTACAGAAATAGTCTGTTGACCACTGTCTCAAGAAATGAATTGCAGAAATAAGTCCTGAAGCCAGCATTCTAATTTAACCAGTCAAAAAATAATCTGTAAGTAATATCAAATTAATCAAACTAACTTTTTTTTTACAAATGTATTGAAAAAGCTGCGCTTACACTTATTTTCTGCACTATTCGGGTTTGAATTGTTTTGTTTTTGTCAAGTTAATTTGGTTGCATGGAATAGAGACACACTCAAATGAACTAATGAAAATAGAATACTAAGGAAATACTTGAAACTATAAGAAATCCAGAATTACAAGACATCTTTGAAAAGGTCCCACAGAGAATGGGGCTAAAGGGCATTTCTGAAATGTAGTTAGCTGTAGCTACTTTGAAAGTGAAAGTGGTAGTTGCTCGGTCATGTCTGACTCTTTGTGATCCCATGGACTTCCTCTGACCATGGGATTCTCCAGGCTAGAATACTGGAGTGGGGTGTCATTAAGAGCAAGAAATTAAGAACTTCCCAGGATTCTGTCATCCTTGACCGAGTCCTACTCTTCGCAAGTGTTTCTCTTCTAATAACTAGTTCTTTTGGTTTCTTTTCACTCTATGCCTCTTCAAAACCTTACTTTTCATGTGGTCCCATATAGGCATCTTTGTCTGAATTCAGCTTTCAGGACCAGGTAAGCTATACTGATTCTTGAGGTATTTATTAACCAAAGGTCTGTCTAGTCAAGGCTATGGTTTTTCCAGTGGTCATGTATGGATGTGAGAGTTGGTCTATAAAGAAAGCTGAGCACCAAAGAATTGATGCTTTTGAACTGTGGTATTGGAGAAGACTCTTGAGAGTCCCTTGGACTGCAAGGAGATCCAACCAGTCTATCCTAAAGGCAATCAGTCCTAAATATTCATTGGAAGGACTGATGCTGAAGCTGAAATTCCAATACTTTGGCCACCTGATGTGAAGAGCTGACTCATTTGAAAAGACCCTGATGCTGGGAAAGATTGAGGTCAGGAGGAGAAGGGGACAACAGAGGATGAGATGGTTGGATGGTATCACCGATTCAGTGAACATGGGTTTGGGTGGACTCTGGGAGTTGGTGATGGACAGGGAGTCCTGGCATGCTGCAGTTCATTGGGTTGCAAAAAGTCGGACACGACTGAGCGACTGAAGTGAACTGAGCTGAACTGAACTGAACCTAAAAATGCATATGCTTGGCTTCACTCATCCTTTATTCTAGATAATGGGCTGTTGCAAAGTCTTCTTTTCACACTACTGGGGAATTCCCCAGTAGTCCAGTGGTTAGGACTCCATTCTTCCACTGCAGGGAGCATGAGTTTGATTTTTGGGATCTCAGGGAACTAAGATCCCACATGCCACATGGAGTGGCCAAAAACTAAAATAAAATGAAAAATCAAGTAAAGAAATATGTATATGTGTATTTTAAAATCACACTATTGCAATTATCCATTGTTCAAAAAATGGCAGCTTGAGAATAACCTTCCATCAGGGTCTGAAAACAGGGATATTTCCTTTAGAAAAAGCTGTTGTTGTGTTGTCATTCCCAAAAATGTGTCTTCTGGGTTCGCATACATAATTCTTTTCTCCATGATGTGAAGTGAAGTGAAAGTTGCTCAGTTATGTCCAACTCTGCTAGCCCATGGACTATACAGTCCATGAAATTCTCCAGGCCAGAATACTGGGGTGGGTAGCCTTTCCCTTCTCCAGGGGATCTTCCCAGCCCAGGAATCGAATCAGGGTCCCTGTATTGCAGGCGGATTCTTAACTAGCTGAGCTATAATCCCTCTTTTCTCTATAGCTAGATTTTATATTTCTGCAGGTAATAAATCACTTCTACTTTTACATCCATGATTGTATAGACTATGCTTGTTTAAGGATTCTCAAAATCAATTGTGGCATGAATGATCATTTCTACCAATTACTGTAACAACTAAATTAACAGACTTTAGATTATTTAAGAACAAAATTATCAAAACAAACCATGAAAATTCATTTGGTTTTTTTCCTAAGTAAAACATGAGTTGGATGTGTCTGTATATTTTATCATGTTCTGGTGTAAAAACTTGTGAACATAGAGTGTCACCCAGAAAAAGCAAGGATTCTAAAATAAATTGAAAATAAAATGAATTCAGAGAAATAGCTTACATTTTATTGACTGATCTTTATTCTCAAGTGCAAGAATAATACTTGTTAAGAAACTGCCTACCTGGGCTTACTGTCAGATATCTCAAATTTGAGAAATCTTATCTTTGCTGGCCCTGAATTGAAAGTCTTCCTTTAAGATCAAAGCTTTTACTATTAGTGAAAAAATTTGCAAAATACAGCAATATTTTTTGCTATAACTTGACAAAGAATCATTGACTAATGCAATTTTTGCTCTTCCTTTACAAAATTGGTGACCACCATAATCCAAAATTTATAACAAATAAGGTGGAAAGTTTTGCATGTTAAAACATTGAGATAAACATCTCAAGTATTATTTTCACCAACCAGGATTAAACCATACATCAAGTGAAAAATGAAATATAATTTTCTAATACTGTACACTTGTTTTCTCTACGTAGTTCAACATTTTAAAAATTTATCTTAAAAATATATATTATAATTTAATTCAAGTCCATGAAGACTTCATATTTGTACTGTGCCAATGAAACTCAAGAAAGTAGCAGCAATAGTATAATAAAAATTAATCTAAATTCTCTTTTTCAGAATAATTATTATATGCTTAGGAAAAAAGCAAAGTCAAATATATAGCAAATTCAGATATTAAAATGAAGGATTTTTTAACCAATTTAGCTAACTAGAATAATAAATGATCCTACACAAGGCTAAAATTTTGATAAAGAATGCACTCATCTCTATTGTAAATAATAAAATTGATCTTCTTCTTTGAGAGCACTAAAATATTTGACAATAGAGATTATATGTCTATTCCATAATATCACTTAAATGTATCCATCTTCCTCTGACATATAAATAACACAATATAGCATTATTCTTTCTAAAAGAAATTGACTATATGAAAGTTCAAAATGTGGGGAAATAATAACATGCCTAGAAAAGTAAAGGAGATGCTCTTATGATATGACATTAAATTCTAGATCTAGAGTTGTTCTGGGAATAGTTATTTACACTGCTGGTAAATTTCATATTAGAGGTCCTAGTCTATTGAGTACTTTCCTTCTATTCCCTTCATAAAACATACACACACACACACACACACACATTCATAAAACAAACACTTCTCTAAATACAAAAATCCTGTCCTAGACTTCTAATATCTCTGTGTTTAAAATCCCCACAAACTGCCTCTTCTTTTGTAATAAAATATCTATATATATTCATAGTTATCTAATAATTTATACTATTGTTCTGGTGGCTTTATTTTATTGTAAATTTTATTTTTAAAAGATTTTTAAACCAATTTTTTTCAGCAAGAAGAGCTGATATTTTCTGGACAATTTGGATACAGAAAGTCTGTGTGAGTGGTTTGTAAAATGTTATCTTATTAAATGCAACCATATTTTAATGAGTTGAACTTAAGTTATTTAAAAATTTTATTTTTCATTTGGCATGTACTTATCTTGATGTTAATATAATATCATACTACAAAGAAATGTATGCTATGTTATTGGACAATCAAATCCTGTCCTTATTGTGTAAATTTGGATTTATTATTGACCATCACCCATTTTCATCCCCCACCTTTCTCTGCAACTTAACTACTTACAGGGAAATCCACTATCAGCATGGTTCGCCAGTTACAGGAAACTTGTTTCCATTCTCTCCACATACATCTCACTGGAGAATTCAATATCTACATAAGATATGTGGAAACGTCCTACAAATATGGATACTTATAACATGTATATGTGTGCTTATGTATAATCATAAATTATTTCATTTAGTATTATAAAATATTAACTTCAGAAGTCATTCCCCTGGACATATATTTGTCCTCACAAATATTTTAAATAATTCAAACTATGTGACAATTTTTGTGATTATTAATTCCTAACAAAGAAAGAGAAGCTCAAGCTATGCAAGGAGAAAAAATATCATGTTGTAATTTGTACTAAAAACACAAGGAATTGTGGTCTTATTGAACGGGGTAACTGTTTTAAAACATTATATATACGTGCACTGAATAAAGACCATATGTTTGTCAGCGCACCTGGTGGATGATTTCACTTGCCTACTTTTTTTTCGACTGAGGTAGCAAATGAAAGGAAGAGCTACTGCCCTCTCTCAATATGAATTCTTACTCTGTGCAAGTAGGCCAATGTTATAAATATATTTTTCTTCCAGACAGCAAAAACTTGTTCTTCCCGGTCGCACAAATTGGTGGTAAAGTAGAGTAAAATGTAGAATCTTCTGTGTTGCTTTTGTTTCTACGATTAGCTTTAAATGAATATTTGTCTGCTTTTGGAAAAGTCAAATAAATACTAGAGAAATAAGTAAGCTAGAGACAAGTAAAATTTAAAATTTACCCTAGACCTAAACAAATTAACTTTTTGCAGGTTATTTTGCTTACCACGTTATTCAGTGTGAGACAAGAAGTTTCTGAAACACTCTATACTGTTTCAATTCTAATGCACATAGAACATAGTACTATTGCCCATAGAATTTTAAATTTTTCAAATTATGTGTCAGTATTTGAATCAGAATATTTCCTACAAACACTGTATTTTTTTTTTTTTTTTAGGCACCAGAAATTACAGGGAAGTGTTAAAAATCAAGAGAGAAATAAAAAGATGGGGCAAGGGGAAAATAAGACAAAATTAGGCAGAGCATTGTCCATGGTGACAACCAATCCATCACAGACCTCAGTTTGAAATTCTCCTCAATAGGCCAGAACACAGGGTTTTTGTTTCCATAGACTTTTTTTCTTTTTTTTTTGGTGACAAGCAGTTTCCCTGCTAGCCAAATAAGATCTTTACCCATGTTATTCTGTCACAAACTAGTTTTCTGTCATAGCTGTGTAACCTCTGAGGCACTCTTTTCTCTTTCAAGCACATTTTGCCAAGAAACAGACATAATGACCTTTCTCTGTCCTCTAACCTTATTTTTGCCATCTGATCAGCTTCATGTCGAAGTATTAATGTCTATTTTCAAAGAAAAAAAAGGGGGGGCCTTCCCTTATAGCTCAATTGGTAAAGAATCTGCCTGCAATGCAGGAGACCTAGGTTTGATACTGGGTTGGGAAGATCCCCTGGAGAAGGGAAGAGCTACCAAGTCCAGTATTCTGGCCTAGAGAATTCCATGGACTGTGTAGACCATAAGGTCAACAAAGAGTCGGACACAACTGAGTGACTCTCACTCAAAGAAAAATAAAGTTTCCCTCATACTATGAGTTGGTTCTACTGTCCCCAAACTCTTTAGCCAGATATTCTGAATTTTGAATTATATATATATATATAACACATATATGTCATATATATGTAACATATATGTTATAATATATTATATATTATATGCATATGATATACATATGCACATATATACATATATATAACATCAATATCTGATGTTATATATCATATGATACACACATATGATATACACATATATAACATTATATATGCATATAATATATCATATGTTAATATATAACATTATATTATATACATTATAATACATGCATATTATATATTATACATACATTATATATTATATACATTAACATACATATTTCAAATTAAAATATAATATTAAACTAAATATGTATTATATGTATATAAAATATATCATTTTAAAATGGTTTTCTAAGGCATTGTACAGTGTTTTCTCTGGACTCTGAGACATACTGTTTACCAAAATTTCCCATCTGTGTGGTTTACTCATGATTGGGGAGCCAGATACCTAGAATGGATTATCCAGGGAACATAGATCAAGGCAAGATCTGGCCCAAGTTTCATCTGGAGGGACTTCACTGGGAATTGGTGGTCCTTTTGGACCAAAATATCAAAGTATCCAGGATAGAGATCGTTGGCACATTGTCATCTGTGCTGGGAAGGTGATGATAAGTCACCATGGTAATCATCAAAGACCAAAATCTATTCTGGGTTGTAAGACTGAATCAAACAAAGACACTCTAACCTCCCAGATAGTGTGATACACTAACCTTGATGACAAACCTAAAATCTGAGTGTAGTACAGTGCAAAGATTTTGGTCTTTGAAGTCAAATGGTTGATTCTAAACTCCACTTTCTTCCCTCTACCTGAGGAAATGGTTTTTTTCAGCTTTACTGTGGTATAATTGACAAAATTGTAAGATGTCTAAAGTGTACATCATGGCGATTTGATATATTTATACATGAGGCTCCACTTTTTTACAAGAGGTATTGCCTTTGACAATGTAAACTTGCTCAGTTCTAACATTTTTTATTTATAAAGTAATCACCATGTCATACAGTTGGTGTGAGGACTTAGTAAGACCATCTACAGAAACTGGCTGACATATCACAGCTGCTTATAGACAGAGTTCTCTCCTCTCCTCTCCTCTCCTAACAGCTTAAAGAATTTTCCTAAAGAGGTTTAAAGAAAACTGGAGAACCAGCTATCATTTTCAAAAGATTGCAAAAAGAACTTATTGAGACTCCATTCCCTGTTATTTAAATAATGGCACAATAAGGAAAGAAAATGTTTTAATATGATAGAGGTGCACACATCAAAGTTGGCATGGAGTGATAAGGGAGGGACATATAAGCCAGTGTGATTAGAGCATCCAATGTGAGGCGTGGAGTAATCAGAGACAAGTCTGAAGAGGGTGATCATTTGTCTGAGTGAATCATTTAGTCAGGTTCAAATTTCAGATAGATACTTCTGGTAGCTGAATGGAACATAGGTTGGGAAATGGAAGGCAGAAAGCAGAAGTTGTATAGTTTACTTGAGGAGTAACAAGGATCTGAATGTGAATAGCAACAAAGAGGCAGACAGACAGACAGAGAGTAACCCCACAACTTGGTTTTGCTAGTCCTGTGGGGTTGCTGCAAAATGGAACTGGGAATGCAGATTAAATTTGGGGGAAGAAAGTGAGAGAAAAGGTATCACTCAAAGTGGAAAGCAGCCACTTAGTTGAGGTGAATTTAGATTTTAAACTTGCCTGGTTTAAACCAGGAAATGAGAGCTCAGGATTTAGGAGATTATAGTTCAATAGTTTAAGAGGTACACTATGTGCTAATAATGAATTAAAAAACACAATATTAGAATATCATGCTATTAGGCGATAGATAAAATGTATATGTATTCTGAATCTAAAACCAGAGCATGTCTAATAATAGACTTTTTCTTTCTTTCGCATTTGTAAACTGAATTACACAAAAATAATGCAAAGAGCAAATTGCATTTAATTACACATTTAGAGACCAGCGTTCATTGAAAAAAGGTTTGCATGAAATCTGGACTGATCTACAAAATCCAGAATATGCATTCACTAACCATAGAAGAAATGACTACTTAAAAATGTATTTAAAAACTTCACTTTAGTCATAAAAATTTCAATCATTTAATGAAAAATACATGTATTTTTCTGGGACTGAGGTAAACTTGGTTATCACCATATCCCTTTGAACTTTGCACTTGGGGAATGACACTGTGACTCAACGTGATAATGTATGTTATCTCTTAAGACCAGTTCAGATGCTAATATCACTAGTCAGTCAATTTGTTTCCCTCCATCCTTGGCCTGTGCATTAAGGATGAAGGTATTGCTTGTACCACTCAGATGCCACTTGGTCCAAAGCAGTTGTGGGTGAATAATACAAAACTTTTGTTCTGCTTCTTTCTTGCTGCTTTTTTTGCTTTTCTACCTTTTTTTTAAGAGTAACATGGAAATCTATACAATTTCATTTCAAAAGCTGTAACATAATTGCAGATGACTTGTCCTGCCAGTCTCAATGCCTTCATATTTTTAAAATGATATGCTTACCTTGTACCAGTCCTAGCTTTCATTAAAATGTTTAAATAATTGTACTATGATATATTATAGTATTTCCCCACGCATTGATTTGGGTTCTGTTATACTAGTCAACGGCTTCCCTGGAGGCTCAGATAGTAAAGAATCTGCCTGCTGTGTAGGAGACCCCGGTTCAGTCCCCGCATCTGGAAGATCCCCTGGAGAAGGAAATGGCAACCCACTCCAGTATTCTTGCCTGGAGAGTTCCATGGACAGAGGAGCCTGGCGGGCTATAGTCCATGCGGTTGCAAAGAGTCTGACATGACTGAGTGACTAACACGTTCACTTCACTTTCATACTCCTGGTTCAGTCTCTCAGTCACATCGGGCTCTTTGCGACCCCATGGACTGCAGCACGCCAGTTTTCGCTGTCATTCACCATCACCCACAGCTTGCTCAAAATCATGTACTTTGAGTCAGTGATGCCATCCAACCATCTCGTGCTCTGTCATCCCCTTCTCCTCTTGCCTTCAGTCTTTCCCAGCATCAGGGTCTTTTCCAAGAGTCAGCTCTTCACATCAGGTGGCCAAAGTATCGGAGCTTCAGCCTCAGCATCAATCTTTCCAATGAATATTCAAGGTTGATTTCTTTTAGGATTGACTGGTTTGATCTCCTTTCAGTCCAAGGGATTCTCAAGAGTCTTCTCCAGCACCACAGTTCAAAAGCATCAATTCTTCGGCACTCAGACTTCTTTGTGGTTCAATTTCATACTAGTCAGACAGAAATACCAAAAACTTGGGCCTCTCAGCTTTTAATTTCAGTAGTTACATAGGAAATGTGCCTAACATGTATGGCTGACCCGTAAACATGTAATTTAAATTGATCAAGATAACATCAACGTGGGTTCATGTAGAAATTCTTAGAAATTTTTGAAGAATATATAAGAAATGATGAAATCACCTGGAAACAATCTTCAAATAAGAAAAACTTCCTATCATAAGAAAGTAAATGCTTAGGATGACGTTATTGCACTAATTTTAATAACATATATTATTGCCATTTTTTAAGATTTATGATTAAAAAACTTAATGTCTCTTTTCCATGCAATGAATTCACTCAAACACTTTCAATAGTGATCCTGGATAACAAAATTCATCCTACTGACTTATTTTATTCCAAGTCCCACTGAAAATAAAATTGATCACACAGCTAAGTTATGGACACTATAATTTAGTTGCTCCTTACAGTTACATCTTAAATGTCATCTGCACTGCCTCAAATATAAAGTACAGATAACTCTTTGTTCCTTCTTTGCCTTTGTTTTACTGCTGCTTAAAACTTTCAATTAATCACACACATTTATTTAAAGCTTTTAGGATTATTACAAAGCAGGAAACCAAACCACATAACCACAATGACACTAATTCAATGGGTCATTGAATTACTAGATTTGCCATGGAAGCAGATGTTCAATGAACTACATTTGGCATGTCCTTTACAAGAGTCTCTCTGAAAAAGAAAACAATATTTGTATGCCATGTTTTTATGATGGAAGGTATAAAAAAATCTACAGTGACAATGAATTTTTTCACCATACAAAAATTTCAAAGTAGATTGCTTCAGATCACTTTTTGCATAGTAATTTGTGGGGGAAAAAATCATCTTCTGTTAATTTTCAGAAATGCATCTATAAGGCATACCTCACTTTATTGTGCTTCACAGGTACTGCACTTTTTACAAAATGGAGATTTATGGTCACCCTGCATAGACACCATTTTTCCAACAGCATTTGCTCGCTTCATGTCTCTGTCACATTTTGGTAATTCTTGCAATCAAACGTTTTCATTATTGTTATACTTGCTGTGGTGACCTATGATCAGTGATCTTTGATGTCAGTATTGCAAATTTTTTGGCATTTTTTAGCAATAAACTATTTTTTCCTTCTATTTTATCAAGATATAATTGATACATGGCACAGTGTAAGTTTAAGGTATAGCTATGTTAGTGACTCAGTCATGTCTGACTCTTTGCGATCCCATGGTCTGTAGCCCACCAGGCTCCTCTGTCCATGGAATTTTCTAGGCAAGAATACTGGAGTGGGTTGCCAGTATACAACAAAATAATTTGACATATAGGTCATGAAATGGTTACCACAATAAGTTTAGTGGACATCGATTATCTTATACAGATGCAAAATAAAAGTGAAAGTCGCTCAGTTGTGTCCAAGTGTTTGAGATCCCATGCCAGGCCTGCCAGACTCCTCTGTCTGTGGAATTCTCCAGGCCAGAATACTGCAGTGGGTAGTCATTCCCTTCTTCAGGGTATCTTCCCAACCCAGGGATTGAACTCAGGTCTCCCGCATTTCAGGTGGATTCTTTACCAGCTGAGCCACAAGGGAAGTGGAAATAAAAAACTGTTTTCTTTGTGATGAGAACTCTTTGGATTTACTCTGTTAACAACATTTACAGCAGTGCTCATTATATTAATCATGTTGTATTTTACATCCTTAGAACTTATTTATCTTACAAATGGAAGTTTGTATCTTTGACTTCCTTTATCAAATAAAGTGGTTTTTTTGGCTGCATAGAGTGGCTTTGAGATCTTAGTTCCCCAACCAGGAAGTAAACGTGGGCCTCCACCCACCCACCTCTCCTAACCCTGCCCCTGCAGTGGAAGTGCAGATTCCTGCCACTGGTGTGTGTGCTCAGTCATTAAGTCGTGTCTGACTCCTTGGGACCCCACAAGCCACCTGGGAAGCCCCTAACCACTGGACCACCAGGGAATTCCCTAAAGCATTTTTTGCAAATCAGGGTACATACATTGGTTTTTAGACCGAATGCTATTGCACACTTAATAGACTATCGTGTAAACATAACTTTTATATTTACTTGGAAATGAAAAATATCATGTTACTTGCTTTATTGCAATGGCCTAGAACAGAAGCAGAAATATCTCTGAGGTATGCCTGTATATGGGCTTCCTCGATAGCTCAGTGATAAAGAATTCGCCTGCAACACAGGAGACTCGAGTTCGACCCCTGGGCCAGGAAGATCCCCTGGAGAAGGGCATGGCAACCCACTCCAGAATTCTTGCCTGGAGAATTCCTGGCAGGCTACAGACACAAAGAGACCCTTCTTTGAGGTCGCAAAGAGTCATTCACAGCTGAAGCAACTTAGCGTGCACTCATGCCTGTATATGTAAAATGAGATAAATAAAATGTATTTGAGAAGCAACTGAGATGTGACTTCAGTTTGGTTGTAGCATCTGTAGTCTGATTGACTAGCAGGCTCTGTTTGGCTTTTGTGGTTATGATGGACAAGGGGTCCCAAAGAACCCTGAACTTTCAATCTTCAAATCCTGAAAATCTGTTAGAATTGTTATGTTATTGACAGAATAAAGAAGTCATAGAGATGAACTTTAGGGGAAGATGCTATATGTTTAGTTTGTACTAGATATGCAAATATGAATGTCTAACATAGTTTAAAATAATAAGTATTGTACATTAAATAATGTTTAAAATTGTACAAAACACTTTTATAATTATCTCATTTGATTGCCACAAAAATCCTAATAATTAGTAGTCAAGACAAATATTATCATTATCATATTTATTTTGTTAACAACAAGATTTGAAATGAAGACTAGACTTGGGAACAAGATAAAATAATTTGAACCTGTTGTTTTTCAGCACTATTTTGATGGGTGGATATTTTGAACCCTAACTGTAACACATTGATACTCAATTCTCTACTTATGTACATAAATATTGTATCCTTATGGAAAATTGGTAAATTTTTATTTTTAAATAAATTTTCTTTTTAGAATAAATCCATTAAACCAATTTAATTCTGTGATCAACGTGTTATACACTATAGTTAAATAATTTTCTTATTTCCATTGTCATTTTTCATTTACTAAAAAGTTTTAATTTGGGATCATTTATTTGCCATGGAAATTTATGAGAATAATTTGATTACTAAATCAATTTTTATCAAAATCAAATTTTTAATGGTTATAATTTCTGATGCCTTGGTTTTGGTCATTATTCTACCAAGATGAATTTTCATCTTGGAATTTTCATCATTATATTGGATCTATAATACTATTTTACATAAATATTTCAATAAGATATTATTCTTCACCTACTTGTAATTGTTTTCATGTGCACTTATATCCTTCCTTGATTCTATTTTTTTGTGTCAATTGTTTGTTCACTTACTAGGGAAAATCAAGCTAAAATGGTAACATCAAAATAGCTTGCTTTGAGATGATTGCTATCTACATTTAAGTAATACTTATTGCAAAATCTGGAATAATACTCACTTTATAGAGAGAGGGGAAAAAAAAATGAACCAGGAAGGGATTTGGAGATCACTAAATTTTAAGCGTCATATGTGAGAATCTCTAGAAACCAATATTTCCTCAACAGATTATATTTTCTACATCATTGCACTTTCTTTATGTTATGAAGTAATGAGTGAAACCTACCCTTTCCAACCAACTGGCATTGGTTCAGAAGTCCTGAGTTGAATGAAGCAAGAAATCATTTCATTGCTATAAGGAATTTCAGCTGAAGAATTTAACATTGAAAAATTGATGGAATCAGATGGAATTTCAAAAGATGCTCATTTGAATTGCTTGCAAAATAATCTCTCAGTAACTACATTCAAATTTTGATACACCACCATTTAAATCATTTGAAGTCTTAGACTAGTTCCTTCACATATTCCAATGTAATAATTTCATGGCTTTTAAAAAATACCTCTAATTTTTTAGCAACATTAATGACTTATTTGTATTTAGCACATGGAGAGATTAAGGCATTAAGATAATTACTGCCTGTGACATTGTGAGAAAATAAAAAAGCCTTACTTAGAAAGACAATAACTTGAAGTTTAAGAGCATAGGTTTTACAGTCAAATAGATCTTTATTCAAGTGCTTTGTTTGCCATATACTGGTAGGAACTGGTAGGAACTCTCTCTTAAGACCCCAATTTCCCCATTAATGAAGATAATCATAGCTCCTACTTCATTGATTCTTATGAGGATTAAGTAAGATAATGTATACAGAGCATTCAAGCTAATGCAAGCAGTATATCAGATATTTAATAAATGATATTTAACTGAAAATTACAGTAATGTATATTCTAAATGTTTTAAAATGTTTCAAGCACTTCTGAGACATTAACTTGACACTGAATTGTATGTCTTTGATATTATCATAAGCACTGCTTCCTATCAATATAAACATGGCCTGTAGAATCAAGCCAATGGTGCTATAAAATACCACTTTCGTACATGTTACTATATATATAATTTTAAAAATATTCTTGTAAAAGGAGACTATGGAGATTTTTATGCAGATACATTCTGGTAGAACGGATTTCATTTATTTATTTATTTATTTTTGGCTGAACTGAGTCTTCCACTACGTGCGGGCTTTCACTAGTTGCAGCGAGTGGGGGCTGCTCTCTAGTTGTGGAGTTGGACTTCTCATTGTGGCGACCTCTCTCATTGCAGAGCACAGGCTCTAGGCACACAGACTTAGGTGCTCCTTGGCATGTGGGATCTTCCCAGACAGGGATTAAACCACAGCTCCTGCATTGCAAGGTGGAAGCTCCCTGATTTCATATTTTAACTCTAGTGAGTGATACCAAATATTTCCTACATTGTATTTTAAATTGATTGATTTTCAAATTATCATTCTAAACTGTATATAAGATATTTAAAGTAAACATTTTGACATTCATTTTTCTAAACTACAGCATGTATATTATCTGTATAGGTCTTTAGAAAATGTTTTGCTGTTTTTTAAGTGAAATGAATAGTTGAACACTGTTGCCTAGAGTAAATTTTCAGTTCCACAATATAGTACAGAATATTTCTTAGCCTTGATATACATGGAGAATTATTTTAACATCAAGATAAAATAATTAAGATAACTATTGAAGAAAAAATTTAAGACTTTACAAGAATCAACTTAATCTTACAGTTTCAATATTAATTCATTGTTCTCTTGAAGAATTATAAAAGGATATTAGATTTAAAGCTAAAAATAGGAAGCTCTGGGTTTTTAATTATTCCTTGAAATGTAATTAAGTTGTCATAAAAGTCCAATCTTACCTCAGTTGGCAATGAAATAGTATCCATCGTTAATAAGTATATTTTTAAAAAACATTTTTCTCAAAGTGATAAAGAAGAGATATTATAAACAAGAGGAAAAATAAACTACTGAGATAGACAATTATATTTGAAACAATAATTTCAAATTATAGGGAAGCCTCACTGATATATACAACCCTTGGAAAAACCAATGTGAATTGACAAAAACTATAGACTCTAATAAAAAAATGCAGATATATTACTTTCAAATTCACACTGTAAATTTAGCTGCTAATAAAAGCACTTGTAAGTAAGAGATTTTCATTGCGTGCTTTAATAAATAGGTGGGAATCATTTAAAATTAGTTAGACCCATTTGTATCACACAATGTGTTAAAATCTTTAAGAACAGCTTGGTTAAAAGCCTCAAGCAACCTTGTTTACACTATTAGCAAATCTTGCTTCATAGATCATACAAAAGTAAATTTCAGCCTAGCCTAGTTCAAATTATCATAAATTCTGAATTACATTCAGCATTTTAAAGCTGGAAGGGACCTCAGAGATCTCCTAGTAAAGTCTATAATAATAAGATTTTCTTGGCTGTTCCATCTAAAATACAAGCCATATGTATAAACAAATTCTAAACATTGTTGACTATTTTCAAAAGTGTACTGACACTGCATTGTTACTTCAATATGGTATATCTTTTCAAACTTATCAGTAATTTCAACATGTTATTCAGGGGTGTTTTGTCTAGGCGATTTTAAATTATTAGCAGTGTTTTACCGTTGTTTCTATTATTTGTCTTAGCTTTTGTTTTCTTGTCCCACTCCGGTCTAGAAAGTCTAGGAGTAACAGTCTTCACCCTAACAGTTTGAATAGACACAATATGCAAATAATATAGCCAACCATTTTAAGAAGTTGTAAAAAAGTCAAAACAGAACTATTACACTGATCTGAAATCACTAGTGCTGGGAGCCACCATGTGGCTTTCTACACACATGAGAGAAAGCTTATAATTTCACTCCTGTACTCTGTTCTGCTTAGGTGTATTTTATATTGTAAGAAAATCAGAGAAACCTGTACATGCAATATTGTTAAACAATACACTACAATTCCTAAGATATTTCTTCTTTTCTTGCCAGACTCCCTAACTATGTGAGACTTTTCTGGAACTGACAGGAAAATTGTCAAAATTTGCCATCACTTCTAGGAGGAAAAATTGGGGGTTTTGACCTTCAATCACCACCTGTCCAGTTACCCTGCTTCTCAATATAACCTACTTTATGTATACAAGCAATAAAGATGTACTGAGCATGAAATAGGTGCCCAGCACATGCTAGGTTGCCAAAAGGAATGCAAAAGAAATGTTAGACACAGTTTCTGACCTCAAAGAGGTTTTGTGCCTTATGGAGAAAAACACAGTTTTGTGAAGCAGCTAAATTACAATGTATAATAGGGTGAGTTAATTGCTAGAGGAGTGGTATGATTAATGTTACAAGAAAGGGGAGATCAGGGCTTCCTTGATGGCTAAGTGGTAAAAATCCTAAAGGAAATCAGTCCTGAATATTCATTGGAAGGACTGACACTGAAGTTGAAGCTCCAATACTTTGCCCATCTGATGTGAAGAACTGACTTACTGGAAAAGACTGGGGAAGATTGAAGGCAGGAGAAGAGGACGACAGAGGATGAGATGGTTGGATGGCATCACTGACTTGAGGGACGTGAGTTTGAGCATGCTCTGGGAATTGGTGAAGGACAGGGAAGCCTGGCGTGCTGTAGTCCATGGGGTCTCAAAGAGTCGGATGCAACTGAGTGACTCAACTTAAGTAGTAAAGAATCTGCCTGCCAATGCAGAAGACATGGGTTTGATCCTTCATCTGGTAAGATCCCACATGCTGTAGGACAACTAAGCCCATGTGCCATGACTATTTGAGCCTGTGCTCTAGAGCCCAGGAGCTGCAACTACTGAAGCCGAAGCACCCTAGAGCCTGAACTCTGCATCAAGAGAAGCCACTGCAATGAAAAACCCATGCACCACAACGAGAGGGTAGACTCTGCTTGCTGTGACAAGAGAAAAGCCCACACAGCAATGAAAACCCAGCAGAGTCAAAAATAAATAAAATTATTTTTAAGAAAGAAAATGGAGGAGAAAGAAAATTCCCCAAATCATTAAAAAAAATAAAGACATTGGCATGGACTCAATGTCATGACAGTGCCTTTAAGAAGATAAATCTAGATCTGGACTTACTAGAATAGGTAGGATTTTCTGTACGGTGGAAATAATATCAGGCTCTCCAAATGTAAAGAATTTCTAAATGTACGAAAGACAAGAAAATAATTCTTAAAATGCAAAAATGAATACTCTCTGCTGTTAAATGTAAATTTTAAATTAAAGATTCACTTTTCATGTGTTTGTTAGCCATCTGTATGTCTTCTTTGGAGAAATGTCTGTTTAGTTCTTTGGCCCATTTTTTGATTGGGTCATTTATTTTTCTGGAATTGAGCTGCAGGAGTTGCTTGTATATTTTTGAGATTAATCCTTTGTCTGTTTCTTCATTTGCTATTATTTTCTCCCAATCTGAGGGCTGTCTTTTCACCTTACTTATAGTTTCCTTTGTAGTGCAAAAGCTTTTAAGTTTCATTAGGTCCCATTTGTTTAGTTTTTCTTTTATTTCCAATATTCTAGGAGGTGGGTCATAGAGGATCTTGCTGTGATTTATGTCGGAGAGTGTTTTGCCTATGTTCTCCTCTAGGAGTTTTATAGTTTCTGGTCTGACATTTAGATCTTTAATCCATTTTGAGTTTATTTTTGTGTATGGTGTTAGAAAGTGTTCCAGTTTCATTCTTTTACAAGTGGTTGACCAGTTTTCCCAGCACCACTTGTTAAAGAGGTTGTCTTTTTTCCATTGTATATCTTTGCCTCCTTTGTCGAAGATAAGGTGTCCATAGGTTTGTGGATTTATCTCTGGGCTTTCTATTCTGTTCCATTGATCTATATGTCTTTGTGCCAGTACCATACTGTCTTGATGACTGTGGCTTTGTAGTAGAGTCTGAAGTCAGGCAACATCACTCATTATTAGAGAAATGCAAATCAAAACCACAATGAGGTACCATTACACACCAGTCAGGATGGCTGCTATCCAAAAGTCTACAAGCAATAAATGCTGGAGAGGGTGTGGAGAAAAGGGAACCCTCTTACACTGTTGGTGGGAATGCAAACTAGTACAGCCGCTATGGAGAACAGTGTGGAGATTCCTTAAAAAACTGGAAATAGAACTGCCATATGACCCAGCAATCCCACTTCTGGGCATACACACTGAGGAAACCAGATCTGAAAGAGACACGTGCACCCCAATGTTCATCGCAGCACTGTTTATAATAGCCAGGACATGGAAGCAACCTAGATGCCCATCAGCAGATGAATGGATAAGGAAGCTGTGGTACATATACACCATGGAATATTACTCAGCCGTTAAAAAGAATTCATTTGAATTAGTCCTAATGAGATGGATGAAACTGGAGCCCCTTATACAGAGTGAAGTAAGCCAGAAAGATAAAGAACATTACAGCATACTAACACATATATATGGAATTTAGAAAGATGGTAACGATAACCCTATATGCAAAACAGAAAAAGAGACACAGAAATACAGAACAGACTTTTGAACTCTGTGGGAGAATGTGAGGGTGGGATATTTCAAAAGAACAGCGTGTATACTATTTATGGTGAAACAGATCACCAGCCCAGGTGGGATGCATGAGACAAGTGCTTGGGCCTGGTGCACTGGGAAGACCCAGAGGAATCGGGTGGAGAGGGAGGTGGGAGGGGGGATCAGGATAGGGAATACGTGTAAATCTATGGCTGATTCATATCAATGTATGACAAAAAATTTAAAAAAATAAAAAAAAAAAAAGATTCACTTTTTCAGTTGTATCAAGTACATTTCATGTGCTAAATAGTCACATATAGCTAGTGGCTGGAGTACTAGATGGTTTTGCAAATTGAGAATATTTCTATCATCCTAGAAATTTCCATAGGACAGCTTTGTGTAATAGTTCATAGCAAGATCAACCTGTAAGAGGTGGCAGGCTCAGGGTGAAAAGGAGACTCAGCTCATGTCTCAGAAAACTTACTTGGAGAGTCAGTGACCAAAGGCAGAAAATGATTCCTGTTCCGTGTGGTTTCCCAGATAAATGTGAAGATAAACCTCTACTCATCATTGACCATGAAAAGAAACATGTTCAAGACTTCAAGCCTTTTCATAATGAAAGAAAAAAAGAGATGTGACAATTAAATGCAATGCATGATCCTGGATTGTATCCTTAATGGGGACAGGAAGGATCTTAATGAGATAATTGATGAATTTTGGACTGTGGATTCATGATGTCTCTAGTGTAGTTTCAAATATTTGAAGGAAAATATGCATATGTGTATAAATATAGAGATGGAAGAGAATGATAAAGTAAATGGGGAAACATATAAGTAACTGCTGAATTTAGGTATAAGTTCTTGTACTATTTTAGCAACTTTTCAAAATTTTGAAATTATAGCAAAGTTAACTTTTAAATTTTAGTTAAACCTAAGAGTCATCACATTTCTCTCCAAAAAATTTAATGCTGGGCTATTATCTGACTCAGAGTAATCAAAACAATAGATGTATAAAAAAAAAATAAAGTAGTTTGGAATCTATCATACCAACTGGGAATTAGAAAAGTGATTTTTCAGACATGAATATCTTTATGGAGGATAACCATATACCTCAGAGTTAAACAATATAGGTTAAACTAATTATAAATATTGACATTCCTAGTGGCTCAGTGGTAAAGACCCTATCTGCCAATGCAGGAGATGTAGGTTCGATCCCTGGGTTGGGAAATCCCCTGGAGAAGGAAATGGCTACCTACTCCAGTATTCTTGTTGGGAAAACCCCAGGGACAGAGGAACCTGGCAGGCTACAGTCCATGAGGTCATAAAAGAGTCAGACATGACTTAGCGACTAAACAACAGCTGTCAGTACTAATGACATAAACATTATTTATTTTTTGCTGAAATAAAACTAAGAAAAAATATAAAGTTTCATTTTCTGAAAATCCATGAAGCAGTCATAAATTAGACAAGTAATGGAGTATTTTATTTAAAGTCAGAAGATACAAATTCAATTCTTACTAACTGTGGGATTCTGAGAGAATCACTTTACCTTCCTAACAGTGTCCTAATCTAAAACAAATCTATTCACCATATAGACCTCATTAAAAAGGAAGAGTTAGTTTGAAAAAGGCCAATCTATTGTCTTACATATAGAAACAAAAAGTTTGTCAAGCGTAATATCTCAGCCATGTAAATATATTTTTTAGCCATCTCTCAAGTCCTAATTAGTTGCTAGGTCAGTGGACCTAAGAAAAGATTCCATCTGAACTGTGAGATGAAGAATGAGGCATGAGAAATATGTTTCCTAGAAATGGAAAAGAGGGGAGACTTGCAGAGAAACAAATGAAAAAATGTCTGGCTTACAGAATCATTCTACCAATGCCTTACATAAAAGAACTCCAGATATTCTGATATAAAAAGAGCAACAAAGAATCCTAACATTTTTTGCCATGAACTTCCCACTTTTGGATTTTTAATTCTGATTCTCTGAGATTGATTTGAAGCAACTTTTCAAGTAAATTGTTTTAAAGTTATGTAAATTATTTTTCTGACTACAAATGCATCTGAAACCATCCTTAAATGGCTTTTACATAAGAAAAGCCAAATTGTTTCAATGTGAAATCTTTAGGTCACAATAATTATCTTTTCAAAATTCTTAGATGTTTTTCATTGTCTTAGAATATTTACTTGTAGTGTCTGAAACTAGCTGGATATATTTTTCCTCAGTGGATAATGCTTTATTGTCCTTTTCCCTCACTGTTTGGATACTTGACAATTTTTAAATTATAATTAATTTATTTTGCAATTCAAAAAGTTTTCAGTATGAGTTTTCTAGGTCCTCTTTATTGTCTTATCTTCAGTTTAGTAAAGTCACTGAAATCTCCATATGCCAATTAATCAGTCAAGTTTTCTTCTATCATATCTTTATTTACTGTATCTGTTTCTCATGTTTTGGTTCCCTGGCAAGAACACTAATTAGTCAGATATAGACGCTCCATTTTAGGTCTTATTAACTATCATGTTTTCTTTCACAATTTTTATCTCTTTAGCCTTTTGTGTACATTCTAGGAGAGCTTCTCAAGCCCATATTCCACATCACTGATTCATACTTCTGTATTATTATTACTACGTTCAATGCTCTCAATACCTTTAAAAATGTGGACCTCAAACTTCCTGTTTTACATTTAACATTTGTTGAAATTCTTTCACTTAAATATATCCCATTTTTATTTCATTCTGTTCTTTAGTGCCTGCTGTTCCTGCTTCAATGAGGCTCACTGTTCTTATATTTTATTGAGTAGAGCCAAAATTTTCAGAATGTTCTCTTGATTCTTACAAGATATCACTTTTAGAAACATATTCTTTCTCTGAGCCTTCAAGTTGGTAATTCTTTTCCCTTATTCCATGGTATTTCATTGTTCTTGTTACATATTGTTTTGCTTTTTTCTTCTCTTTACAAACTATCCAATGGGGCACTTTATAAACTCTGTGAGTCTTGTAATATAGAATGGATGAATCACCTTAAGTCACAATCTCTAATGAATTGGTGACAACAAAATCTCCTTCTCAGATTCACACCCAGAAAGGAAGTATATGTGCCAGATTGCCATATGATTCTTAGCTCCTAGCAGTCATTCACTCTATTGAGGTGACCACTTCTATTTTTTCTCTTCACATCTCATGAGGATGAGATGGTTGGATGGCATCACTGACTCAATGGACATGAGTCTGAGCAAGCTCCAGGAGATGGTGAAGGACAGGGAAGCCTGGCGTGCTGTAGTCCATGAGGTCGCAAAGAGTCAGACATGACTGAGAAACTGTATTTTACCTCTGGTGTGTTCTTCTGAAACTTTGAGAAGGTGTAATAGACAACAAACTAAAAGTCCATCCATCCACTGTTTCTGAATATTCCTGTCACCATCTGCCCACCTTTGCAGTGAGCAGTCAGTGGTCCCTCTGCATACCGTCTGCTCAGCTGTTCCTGAAAGATGTTCTTCCTGAATAGTGAGAAAGGTGGCAAAAGGGAAATTGGGAGAAGTCTGAGAATAGACCTAAAAATACTTCAGAATCAACACCTGGATAGTCTTTTTATGGTTTACTATATACCCTGAATATAGACCCAGGAAAATAACATAAAGAAACTATCAATAAAATATGTCTTCCTATCACTTTTAAGTATTCCCTTTGTCTCGAGAGAAACCTGAAAATAACAAGAAAACTGACCCACCATTGGTTAGCAGAAGTTCCTCCCCGATTCTAGTCTTAGGCTCTTTGAGACTTCGTTCAATGATTTATCTTTTTAGTGTTCTCTAAGTATTTTAAGGCATAACTGGCCAAAGTTACATATTAGGACTGTTTTAAATAAGTTATTCAAGATGTTCTTTCACTACTAATTAGCCTCTTAAAGATATTACTTTCAACTGATAGTAATAAATATCATCTGCCTAAATAGTATTACCACTATAAACCTTCCAAAACACTCAGTATTTCTGTGCATCACAGGAAATTGTTGCTATTCTTGTTGGTGTTGAAAATTCCACTGACCTCCGTCTTTCGTCTCGTTTTTACCTGTCTCACAAAAGTAGTAATTTTAAGAAATAATTTTATTCAAATCTATTATTGTTTGAGCCTTTCTAGTCATTCATTATTTTTCTATGTGGTTATTTATGCAGTAAACATTTATTAGGTAGTTACTGAAGGAGAAGTCCTCAGAGGATGAAATGGCTGGATGACATGACCGATGCAACGGACATGGACTTAGGGAAATGGTGAGGGACAGGGAGGCCCGGTGTGCTGCAGTCCATGGCTAGGGAACAACAACAACAATGTGGACTAGGCACTTTGAGAGTCCCTGAAAATATGGATATACAGGTTCTGCCTCCAAGAACTTATGATGTAATCATGAAGACAATAGTGAAACAAATCCATATACTATGCTGTAATGAATCTTTCTGAAGGTATCCATAGCATGAAAAATATCTGAATACGAGTATCAAGTAGCATCTGATATTAATATGTTTAAATAGTTATTTTTATCAATTACTTAGATTCAAAGTTTCATTTTAAACATTGTCCTTGGGACTGTGACTTCTTTGTTTAATTCAAATCATTGTAATCAGCATTTAGTAAATGTCAACTGTGAGCTAGACACTTCACTTGGTACTGTTTGGAATGCAAAGCTAGTTAGGGCAAAATTTAAATCCTAGTTTCTTAGTCCATTCGGGGTGCTTTAACAAAATACCACAGACTGAGTGGCTTATAAACAACAGAAATTTATTTCTGGGGTCTGGAAGTTCAAGTTCAAGGTGCCAGCATGGTCATGTTTTCTTGAGAATCCTCTTCCTGGTGCTTCTAGCTGTGCCTTCTTACTCAGTCCTTACATGGTGGAAGACGCAAAAGATTTCTGTAGAGTCTCTTCTATGAGAACACTAATTCCATTCATGAAGGATCCACCCTCCTGACCTCTCAAAGACCCCCGCTCCTAATACCATTACATTAGGCATTAGGATTTCAAGACTTTGGTGGGACATAAATACACAGACTATAGCAAGCAGGGACTACAGACTGACTATAATTAACTTTCATTAAAGAACACAAATGTATGGCAGAAACAACCACAATATTGTAAAGTAATTAGCCTCCAATTTAAATAAATAAATTTAATAATTAAAAAAAAGAACACAAAGTGTTATAGAGGGTTAAAGAGCAGATTACAATAAGAATGACCCTTCATCAAAGAGTAAAACATTGAGCTAGGCCATACTGAATATGAACGTAACTGTTAACCATTTATTGAGAAGTTTCTATATGCTAGTTACTATAGCATATAATGTTTCCTGTACATTATCTCTAATCTTGTAAAATGGGACTATTTTTAACTTTACGTTTTCTGTATCAGTTCAGAGAGCCTAACAAATGGAAATGACATGCCCTGAAATTTTGCTTGAAAATCTGAATACCCATTTCTTGGGGGCGGGGTGTGGGGGAGGTTAAATGGGAGACATTTAGGCAATTGAATCCTAAAAGAAAGACAGGAAAGACCATGATCTGAATTAAATGTAGTACCTTTGGCAGATTTCATCCCCTGTCTACTTGGCTCATAGCCACATATAGATGTAAACTTTGCAACCAGTGTGCAGACTCGAAAAGAAATACTTTGAGGATTATAAATTGTCATCCTCTTTTGAATTATATATATCATACCTCTAAAAGAATTCAACCAAGATAAACATATTAAGTTTGTCTCTGAAATGTGAAGAGGTGGCAAATGCTTTCCACATAAAAATTAAATATTGCTTAAAAAAAAAAAAATCTTGTTATCAGATTGAAGAGGTATTAGCAATGGTCAAGGCTGTGGTTGGCTCAGTTTCCTAAAACATGCTATCATTTTAAAGCCTCAGATAAGTTTTCTCTTAGCAGTGGCTGATGATTCTGTTCAACACCTGGAAAACTGAAACACAAATGTGCAATTGTGAAGGAGAAATTTGATCTAGGAAACCAAACTTACAAAACTGGTAGTTGAGGGTTGATTGCTTAGCTTGTAATCCATAAGAACAGAACAAGTTTATTGTGATATTTATATAGGTAAAAAATTAGCAAATATTTTGGAAAATCATTTAGAATATTGGCAACATTTAAAGTTTAATTTTGTCACGCAACTTCAGCTGAGAACACACTGATGCTATGGATTCATTCAGAAGAAAAGTGTCAAGCCTGTGTTGATTTTTGGGGGGAGGTGGGGCGGGAAGGGGTGGGATGATTTCTGTCATATAAACTAAAATATCTCCTATTACAATTCTATTTCTTCTTAAGTTTATTACCCACCCTAGATCACTCTAAATGAAAATTCATATCCATTTCTTTCTAGAGGTATCATTTGTCCTTTTTAAAAAACATTTTTTTCATGAAAAAAAATCATCAGCGGATTATAGCTTGGTGTGGTTGTTTAATAGTTAAATAAATTAGGAAAGGACATTTAAAATACTGCATTTCCACCCCCACTCCCCCCAAGCTGCTTGGAGGAACATGAAAGTGGAGTGTACTACTTTGTTCGGGAAGTGATTTTGTTTTCAAATGATGAAAATTTTCTCTCACATGAGTACTTACAA